>NC_047035.1:120419781-120719781 GCF_011762595.2 Tursiops truncatus
TTATCAAGTGCCCATGGAAATCCAACAGCACATTAAAAGGATCACACACAATCATCAAGTAGGGTTTATCCTAGGAATTCAAGGATTATTCAATGTATGCAAATCAATCTGTGTGATAATCCATATTAACAAATTGAAGGATAAAAACCATACGATAATTTCAATAGATGCAGAAAAAGCTTTTGACAACATTCAATACCCATTTAGGAGAAAAACTCTCCAGAAAGTAGGCATAGGGGGAAACTACCTCAACATAATAAAGGCGAATTATGACAAACCCACAGGCAACATCATTCTCAATGCTGACAAACTGAAACCATCAGTTTGCAATCAGGAATAAGACAAGGTTGCCCACTCTGCAACACTATGATTCAACATAGATTTGGAAGTCCTAGCCATAGCAATAAGGGGAGAAAAAGAAATAAAAGAAATCCAAATCAGAAAAGAAGAAGTAAAACTGTCACTGTTTGCAGATGACATAATACTACACACATAGAGAATCCTAAAGATGCTACCAGAAAATTACTAGAGCTAATCAATGAATTTGGTAAAATAGCAGGATACAAAATTTAGGCAAAGAAATCTCTTGCATTCCTATACACTAACAACAAAATATCTAAAAGAGAAATTAAGGAAACTCTCCCATTTACCATTGCAACAGAAAGAATAAAATACCTAGGAATAAACCTACCTAAGGAGACAAAAGACCTCTATGCAGAAAACTATAAGACACGGATGAAAGAAATCAAAGACTGTACAAACAGATGAAGAGATATACCATGTTTTTGGATTGGCGGAATCAACATTGTGAAAATGATTATAATACCCAAAGCAATCTACAGATTCAGTGCAATCCCTATCAAACTACCAATGGCATTTTTCACACAACTAGAACAAAAACTTTCACAATTTGTATGGAAACAGAAAAGACCCGGAAGAGCCAACATAATACTGAGAAAGAAAAGTGGACCTGGAGGAATCAGGCTGTCTGACTTCAGACTATACTGCAAATCTACAGTAATCAAGACAATATGGTAATGGCACAAAAACAGAAATATAGATCAATGGAACAGGAGAGGAAGCCCAGAGAAAAAACCATGCACATATGGTCACCTTTTCTTTGATAAAGGAGGCAAGAATATACAATGGAGAAAAGGCAGCCTCTTCAATAATTGGTGCCGGGAAAACTCTACTGATACATGTAAAAGAATGAAATTAGAACACTTGTGAACACCATACACAAAAATAAACTCAAAATGGATTAAAGACTAAATGTAAGGCCAGACACTATAAAACACTTAGAGGAAAACATACGCAAAACACTCTGACATAAATCACAGCAAGACCCTTTTTGACCCACCTCTTAGAGAAATGGGAATAAAAACAAAAATAAACAAATGGGACCTAATGAAACTTAAAACCTTTTGCACAGCAAATGAAACCAAACAAGATGAAAAGACAACACTCAGAATGAGATAAAATATTTGCAATTGAAGCAACTGACAAAGGATTAATATCCAAAATATACAAGCAACACATGCACCTCAATAGCAAAAAAAAAAAAAACCCCAAACAACCCAGTCCCATAATGGGTGGAAAACCTAAATAGACATTTCTCCAAAGAAGATATACAGACTACCAACAAACACATGAAAGGATGTTTAACATCACTAATCATTAGAGAAATGCAAATCAAAACCACAATGAGGTATCACCTCACACCAGTCAGAATGGCCATCATGAAAAATTGTACAAACAAAAAATGCTGGAGAGGGTGTAGAGAAAAGGGAACCCTCTTGTACTGTTGGTGGGAAAGTAAATTGATACAGCCACTATGGAGAAGAGTATGACGGTTCCTTAAAAAGTAAAAATAGAACTACCGTATGGCCCAGGAATCCCACTACTGGGCATATACCCTGTGAAAACCATAATTCAAAAAGACACATGTAAGCCAATGTTCATTGCAGCTCTATTTACAATAGCCAGGACATGGAAGCAACCTAAGTGTCCAAACAGAATTCAACAGTACATTAAAAGGATCATACACCATGATCAAGTGGAACTTATCCCAGCTATGCAAGGCTTCTTCATTAAATACAAATCAATCAATGTGATACACCATGTTAACAAACTGAAGAATAAAAACCATATGATATTCTCAGTAGATCCAGAGAAAGCTTTTGGCAAAATTCAAGACAAATTTATGATAAAAAACTCTCCAGATAGTGGGCATTGAGGGAACCTACCCCAACATAATAAAGGCCATGTACGACAAACACACATCAAACATCATTCTCAGTGGTCAAACCCTGAAAGCATTTCCTCTATCTAACATCAGGAAGAAGACATGATGTCTTTTCTTGCCACTAGTTTTCAACATAGTTTTGGAACTCCTAGCCACAGCAGTTAGAAAAGAGAAACAAATAAAAGGAATACAAATTAGAAAAGAAGAAGTAAAACTGTCACTGTTTGCAGATGACATGATACTATACATAGAGAATCCTAAAGATGCCACCAGAAAACTACTAGAGCTAATCAATGAATTTGGTAAAGTAGCAGGATACAAAATTAATGCTCAGAAATCTCTTGCATTGCTATACACTGACAACGAAAAATCTGAAAGAAAAATTAAGGAAACACTCTGACTTACCATTGCAACAAAAAGAATAAAATACCTAGGAATAAACCTACCTAAGGAGGCAAACATCCTGTATACAGAAAACTATAAGGCACTGATGAAAGAAATCAAATTGACACAAACAGATGGAGGGATATACCTTGTTCTTGGACCGGAAGAATCAATATTGTGAAAATGACTATACTACCCAAAGCAATCTACAGATTCATTGCAATCCCTATCAAATTACCAATGGCATTTTTCACAGAATTGGAACAAAATAGTTTTACAATTTGTATGGAAACAGAAAAGCCCCTGAATACCCAAAGCAATCTTGAGAAAGAAAAATGGAGCTGGAGGAATCAGGCTACCTGACTTCACACTATACTACAAAGCTACAGTAATCAAGACAATATGGTACTGGCAAAAAACCCAGAAATATAGATCAGTAGAACAGTATAGAAAACCCAGAGATAAACCCACATACGTATGGTCAACTAATCTATGACAAAGGAGACAAGGATATACAATGGAGAAAACAGCCTCTTCAATAAACGGTGCTGGTAAAACTGGACAGCTACATTTAAAGGAATGAAATTAGAGCACTCCCTAACACCATACACAAAAATAACCTCAAAATGGATTAAAGACCTAAATGCAAGACCGGACAGTATAAAACTTTAGAAGAAAACATAGGCAAAACACTCTTTGACATAAATCACAGCAAGATCCTTTTTGACTCACCTCCTAGAGTAATGGAAATAAAAACAAAAATAAACAAATGGGACTTAATGAAACTTCAAAGCTTTCTCACAGCAAAGAAAGGAAACTATAAAAAAGACGAAAAGACAACACTCAGAATGGGAGAAAATATTTGCAAACAAAGTAACTGACAAAGGATTAATCTCCAAAATATACAAACAGCTCATACAGCTCAATATCAAAAACAAAAACAGCCTAATCCAAAAATGGGCAGAAGACCTAACTAGACATTTCTCCAAAGAAGTCATACAGATGGCCAAGAGGCAGATGAAAAGATGCTCAACATCACTAATTATTAGCGAAATGCTAATCAAAACTACCATGAGTTATCCCCTCACACTGGTTAGAATGGGCATCATCAGAAAATCTACAAACAATAAATTCTGGAGAGGGTGTGGAGAAAAGGGAACCGGCTTGCCCTGTTGGTGAGAATGTAAATTGTACAGCCACTATGGAGAACAGTATGGGTCCTGAAAAAACTAAAAATAGGACTACCATATGACCCAACAATCCCACTACTGGGTGTATACCCAGAGAAAACCATAATTCAAAAAGACACCTGCAGAGAGGAAGAGAGAATAAACTTTTTCTTTAGGAAAAAAAGACACATGCACACCAATGTTCTTTGCAGCACTATTTACAATAGCCAGGTCATGGAAGCAACCTAAATGCCCATCGACAGACAAATGGATAAAGAAGTGGCACATATATACAATGGAATATTACTCAGCCATAAAAAGGAACGAAATTGGGCCATTTGTAGAGACATGGATGGACCTAGAGACTGTCATACAGAGTGAAGTAAGTCAGAAAGAGAAAAACAAATATCGTATATTAATGCATATATGTGGAATCTAGAAAAATGGTACAGATGAACCAGTTTGCAAGGCAGAAATAGAGACACAGATGTAGAGAACAAACGTATGGACACCAAGGGAGAAAAGTGGTGGAGGTGTGTGTGATGAATGGGGAGATTGGAATAGACATATATACACTAATATGTATAAAGTGGGTAACTAATAAGATCCTACTGTGTAGCACAAGGAGCTCCACTTCTCTGTACAGTAGAAACTAACACATCATTGTAATGCAACTATACCTCAATAAAAAAATTCAAAAAACAAACTTTATTAAAGTCATTACAGAAGATCTGCCTTATCTCTCTGTTTCTGATGACCTGAGTGCTGGCTCATATTTGGCTAAATTAAACCTCTGGTAATGCTGAGGGGAATGGATAAAGGACAATGAATCTGGAACAAATTTTTATTTGTATCTTCCAGGCACCAAAGGACAATACCAACCTTTAATCACAGTAATTTTGGGGGCTGGGAATTTTTTCTTCCAAGAAAATACACCAGCAGAATCAGCAAGAATAATCAGTCCAATGATTATAAATTCTCAGAGGATTCTATTATTGTTTTCAATGAGCAGGTAAAGAAACAGATTTCCTCATTTGAGACCTTTGCAGGAAGGCAGATTTTCCCACACATAATCCCTCAATGAGAGTACCCTTGAGTGTCTCATATATAAGAAAGTGCTTCTTTACAGCCTAAACCTGCTTAGAGGTAAAGCTGATATTCCAATTCCCAGTGGTTATTCTTCTCACAAAGGGTGATTCAGCATGTCTCTCTGTTCTCTGATGGACTTTTGATTGATGCTCTCCTTGCATCTATGTTAAAAAAAATGTTTATTGAACTCTGACTATGTATAGACTATACCAGGTAAACTGGAATGAAACACAGATACCAACTATATTATAGTTTATTATCTATTTAGTGTTATGCATTACTCATGTCTAAAGAAATAACTACAAGTCATATAACAAAAGATGCATATTGAAAATAAATGTATCTAACAGCTTATGCAAACACCACAGGAAAAAACAACAACAACCTCCCTGCAAACAAAAGTCCAGAACCCTATGGCTTGACTGGGGATTTCTACAAAACATACAAAAAGAGCTTATATCTATCTTTCTCAAACTACTCCAAAAGATTGAAGAGGAGGGAATATTCCCAAAGTCACTCTATGAAGCCACCATCACCCTGATACCAAAACCAGACAAAGATTCTACCCAAAATAAGAAAATTACAGGATAATATCTTTAATGAGTATAGATGTAGTGTCACTATATTTGAAGATAGGATCTGTAAGGAGGTAATTAGGGTTAAATGAAGTCATAGGGCGGGTCCTGATCCAATAGGATTAATGTCCTTTAAGAGAAGACACAAGACAGCTCACTGTCTCTCTCTTTGCCATGTGAAGACAGCACCAAAACAGCTGTCTGCAAGCCAGGATGAGGGTTTCACCAGAAACCAAAGCAATCAGCATCTTTTCTTCGAGTTCCCAGCTTCCAGAACTGTGAGACAGTGTCTGCTGTTTAAGCAGTCTGCAGTATTTTTCTGCAGCAGCGCAGCAGAATACTACAGTAGAAAAATAATAGCTCATCTCTACCTAGTATGTGAGGATAGATTAATAATACTACTGTAGTTCAACCCTGCATATGAGAATCTCATGTTCGTGTTTAAAACAAGAAATCAAGACTCTTGTTGTTATTTCTTGGGATAATGTTAGCTTTCTCCTAAAATCTTTATTGTTTTATATTTCAGGTTCATATCTATATTTCTCTTGAGATAATGTTGTATGCATATTATGAGACAGGGATCAAGTTTCTTTTTTAAAGTTATTTATTCAGTTGACTCAATACCATTTATGGAAAAAACTGTCTTCAATACTCTGAAGTTCCACACTTGTTAAGAATTAAACGTCCTCGTGTGGGGGTCTATTTCTGAACTCTCTGTTTTATTCAGTTTTCCCTCTATGATTGTACCAGTATCCACTGTTTTAATTACAGTTAGCCTTGAAATGCATTTTGATGTCTGGTAAAACCAATTCTTCTTTTTTTTTTCCTTCAAGGTTGCCTAATTATATTTGGTTATTAGCATTTGCATATGCATTTCCTCTGACCCTTTCAAGTTATACACACAGACTCATTTTTTTTTTTTTTTTTTTTTGTGGTATGCAGGCCTCTCACTGTTGTGGTCTCTCCTGCTGCGGAGCACAGGCTCCAGACGCGCAGGCCCAGTGGCCATGACTCACGGGCCCAGCCACTCCACGGCACGTGGGATCCTCTAGGGCTGGGGCACGAACCCGTGTCCCCTGCATCGGCAGGCGGACTCTCAACCAGGGAAGCCCCACAGACTCATTTTGATTGAGCTTCTAATTAATCCATAGATCAAATTTCCATATATTAACCTCCTTAAAATACTACATCTTCTACTCCTTTATCATGGAATAATTCTCAATTTATTTAGGACTTCCTAAATTTCTCTCAATGATAGTTTATAGATTTTTACGTACATATCTATAGATTTATTCCTAAAATATTAAAAATGCGCCCATGCATCTTTAGTTCTGTGGGTTCTTAAATTTCATTTCTAACTGTTCATTATAGAAATGTAAAGAGACAATTGTTTTTTGTTTGTTTTTTGTATTTTTGCGGTACGCAGACCTCTCACTGTTGTGGCCTCTCCCGTTGCGGAGCACAGGCCCAGGACGCGCTGGCTCAGCGGCCATGGCTCACGGGTCCAACCACTCCGCGGCATGCTGGATCCTCCCGGACCGGGGCACGAACCCGTGTCCCCTACATCGGCAGGCAGACTCTCAACCACTGCGCCACCAGGGAAGCCCAACAATTGGTTTTTATATACTGATTTCTTCTCAATGGCTTTGCTAAATTTATTACTTCAAGTAGTTCAACTGTAGATTCTTCTGGATTTTCCACTGTCCTTCTGTTAATAACTCATTTCCAATTATAATAACTTGTATTTCTTTACTTGCCTTATTACAGTAGCTAAGACCTTAAGTAAAAATTTAAATATGAATGTTGGTTGATGGCATTGTGGCCTCATTCTTGGTGTCAGAGGGAAATCTTTGTACATTTCAACATTTATATAAATCAATATGACTTTTATCTAGAGTTCTTAAAGAGGATCTCTTTAATCAGTCAGGGAAATTCTTTTCTATTCCTAGTGTCCCAAGAGCTTTATCATAAATGCATATTGTTTAAACATAAAAATCTGGGTTTTTGAGAGTTTTTTATTTTTCTCCTTTAATATTTTAATGTTGTTATTTACACTGACTGATTTTGTTTGTTTTCATCATTCCTAGAAATATCTTTATTTCAAGTGCTCTTAAACACTTCTTTGCATGTATTACAGACGGATATAACTTCCACTCACTGGTATGGCGCTGTTCTCAACGCATCTCACAAGAGGCATCTTAGAAATGTCTTAACTACAAGTATTCTCAAACACTTCTCTGAATGAATTTCAGAATGGTTGTAACTTCCATTCACTGATATAACACTGTTCTCAGTGCAGCTTGCAAGCAGCATCTTAGAAACATCTTTATTACAAGTGTTCTTAAAAACTTCTCTATGTGCTTAACAGAATGGTATAAATTTATTTCATTCATAAAACACTTTTGAATGCAGCTTACAATTAGCGTTCTGAGAAACACCCTTGTGTGTGTGTGTGTGTGTTGTGTGTGTGCGTATAAATCAGCTCTTTCGTTTTATTTATTTTTATTGATATATGCACCATTTAAACCATTATATTAGTTACAGGTGTACAATCAAATGATTTGATATTTGTATATGTTGTGAAATGATCACCACTATGAGTCTAGTTACAACATCCATCACCACACAGTTACAATGTTTTTCTTGTGATGAGAACTTTTAAGATCTACTCTCTAAGTGACTTTCAATACACAATACAGTATTATTAGCTATAGTCACCACGCTGTACATTACATCCCCAGGACTTATTTATTTTAGAACTGGAAGTTTGTACCTTTTGGCCACTTTCACCCATTTCACTCAGCCCCATCCCTGCCTCTGGCAACCACTAATCTGTTTTCTACATGCATAAGTTTGTTGTTTTTCAATTGATTTTCAAATAGTGATACTACCTTACATTATGAGAACAACCCCTTTTTGGTTTTGTTATGTATAACCCTTTTATAGATCATTGGACTTCATTTTTCAATTTTCCTGAAATGTGCATCAACGTTTATGAGCACCATGTATCTGTAATGATCCTTCTTACATACTTAATAGAATTTATTGTGAATCTATCTGCGCCTGGAGTTTTCTTTTTAAGAAGGTGTTTATTTATAATTAATTTCTTTTAAAAGCTAGAAGGCTATTTATATTTCCCATTTACTTCCATTTTATTTATGATAATTTGTATTTTCTAGGAAGTTAAACATTTCAACTACATTTTTATATTGAATGGCCTAATGCTGTTCATGGTACATTTTTCATTCTTGATATTGGTTAGTTGAGAAATCTCCATTTTATTTTTTCAGTGAAACATACTAGAGGTTTACCTGAATTATTAATCCTATTAAAGAACGAGCCTCTGCCTATTCTACTTGTTATATGTTTGCTTTCTTTTATTAATTTCTGTTCTTGTTTTTGTTATTTCCTTCCACATATATTCTTTTGGCTAAATTTGTTGTCAATTTTGTAATGTAATGTACATTTGTAATTACCCGAATTTAGTGATTGTATCAGAAATAATATTACTTTCTCACTTTCTAATATATTCATTTCAAGCTACAAAATTTTCTGCAAGCATTGCTTTCCACCCAATGCACAAACTTTTATAGAAGCAAACTCATTATTAATCAAAGCATAATATTTTCTGATTGCTTTTGTGATTTTTTTCATTGACCTGTGGGTGATTTAGAAATATAATTATTAATATCCCGACCTATAAATTATTTTTCTAATATTTTTTATAGACTTCTGGCTCAATTTCAATCTGGGGTCGGAGAATATACTCTGAATTATTTCAATCCTTTGAAATTATTAGACATCTATAGGCCCAATATGTAAATTGTAACAAATGTCTGGTGTGCAATTTTCACGGACTATATTTGGTGAATGTAGTGTTTTTATACACAGATCAGCAGTATTAATAGCGTATCACAATCTATCACCTTGCTGGGTTTTCCCCCCCTTTGCTTATTCTATTAATACATCCACGCCCTCTAGTGGCCATAAATAATAATGCACTTTATAACGTTCTTGTGGGAAACCAACATTTGTCTGGTCAGTCGTGCGTGATTGCTCACGATTCTCTTTAGTAATTGGCCCACCACTTTGGACAGGGTCTGGCGCGGGACCATGCTTCCTTCCCTCTCACCCCCAGTATAGACCTCCAATACGTGGATGAACTCCTCCTCTGTAGCCCATCTCTCAGCCTCTCTAAACAGCATACTGCTGACCTCCTCAATTATCACGGCTCTCGCGGCTATCGGGTCTCTCCGGCCAAGGCCCAACTGTCTACACCCTCAGTAACCTACCTGGGAATCCACCTTACCCCCACAACAAAGAGCCCGACAGCCGACCGCACCCAGGCCATCCACGACCTCCAACCTCCAGAGACCGCTGACCAGATTCTCTCCTTTCTGGGCCTGATAGGATTTTTCCGGCACTGGATCCCTAACTTTGCTCTTCTTGCTAAACCCCTATATTTGGCTGCTAAAGGAAACCCCCAAGGACCCCTTACCTCTCCCTCCCAGAACTTACCTTTTCCCCCTTTAAGAGTCCCCATATTTCTTGATTTAGAAAAACAGAACCTCACAATTTGCAATGGCAGCCACCCAAATTTAACTAATGATGCACTCCCTTGCAACTCATCCCCCCCTGTAACTACGCCAATGGGGGCCCCACCAGGCCTGATCTTTTGGTGTAATGGCTCCCTTACAAAAGAGGTCAACTCTTCCTTCCCCTTCCCATGTATCGCCGTCACCCTTGTTCCACAACTCACATTATATGGCCAAGCCGAATTTCTCTCACTCACCACACACCTCTCTAGCCGACAGAAAAGGGCCATCTTTCTCCCTATGGTTGCAGGCACTTCCCTCGCCCCCTCTCTCTCATCGCTGCGGGCATCAGGGGACGAGCCCTAACACAGAGTCTCAACATCCCGCGACCTAGAACAGAAACTCCAGCTAGACATCGAGGCCTCTGCTGCCTCTATCACCTCCCTCCATCCCCAGATCACCTCTGAGGCCTGAGTTGCCCTCCAAAGTCGACACACCCTCGACCTTCTGACAGCCGACAAAGGAGGTACCTGCCTCTTCCTACAGGAAGAATGCTGCTACTACATCAACGAGACAGGGGTCATTGAGGACAATGTGGATGCTCTCCGACGCTTAAAAGAAGGACTCCAATGCAGGCAGTGACTATCCACCTCCCCCATCCCCGACTGGTGGCGGTCCACCCTCTATACCTGGCTGACGCCAATCCTAGGCCCCTTAATCCTTATCTGCATCCTATTCATGCTTGCCCCTGTTTCCTCAGGTTTCTCCTCAGTTGCATACAAGAAGTCTCTCGGGTGGCGGTGAATCAGATGCTCCTCCACCCATATACCTTATTACCCACAGAACACCCCCGCTGCTGCCCTCCCCTAACCTACGGACCGTTGCCGCACAACTCCCTTCCAGCGCCCCCGTACAGCAGGAAGTAGCCAGAGACCAAACGTCAACCCATTACACCAAAGAAGTCGGGATGTAAGGCCAGCAGGTCCGGGGAACGGCCCAGGGAGCTAGTCGGAATCCCCACCAAGGAGGCTGATGCAACCGACACCTGACATTGCCACAAGTCTTCCCGCTCCCCGAGGGGCAGAACTAACGGCTCTGAGGCTGATGCAACTGACACCTGACATTGCCACAACACCGGAGAGATTACCAAAAAGGGGCTGCTTCACACGGCAAGCACCTCCCCTGCATCCACCCCTATAAATTTTGTTCGCGCCCACACCCGGTCGCGACTTCTCTGGCCCCTTTGTCTCGGAACAGTGAACCTCGCCCGGGAACGTCCCCAAGTAAAGCTTGCTTAAGCTCTCCTCCGTCTTTGGTGCCGTTTCTTACAGAAAACATAGGCAGAACACTCTATGACATAAACACAGCAAGATCCTTTTTGACCTACTCCTAGAGAAATGGAATTAAAAACAAATATAGACAAATGGTACCTAATGAAACTTCAAAGCTTTTGCGCAGTAAAGGAGACCATAAATAAGACCAAAAGACAACCCCCAGAATTGGAGAAAATATTTGTGAATGAAGCAACTGACAAAGGATTAATCTCCAAAATTTCGAAGCAGCTCATGCAGCTCAGTAACAGAAAACCAAACAACCCAATCCAAAAATGGGCAGAAGACCTAAATAGACATTTCTCCAAAGAAGATATACAGACTGCCAACAAACACATGAAAGAATGCTCAGCATCATTAATCATTAGAGAAATGCAAATCAAAGCTACAATAAGATATCATCTCACACCAGTCAGAATGGCCATCATCAAAAAATCTAGAAACAATAAATTCTGGAGAGAGTGTGGAGAAAAGGGAACACTCTTGCACTGCTGGTGGGAATGTGAATTGGTTCAGCCACTATGGAGAACAGTATGGAAGTTCCTTAAAAAACTACAAATAGAACTACCATATGACCCAGCAATCCCACTACTGGGCATATACCCCGAGAAAACCATAATTCCAAAAGAGTCATGTACCAAAATATTCATTGCAGCTTTATTTACAATAGCCAGGAGATGGAAGCAACCTAAGTGTCCATCATCGGATGAATGGATAAAGAAGATGTGGCACATATATACAATGGAATATTACTCAGCCATAAAAAGAAACGAAATTGAGCTATTTGTAATGAGGTGGATAGACCTAGAGTCTGTCATACAGAGTGAAGTATGTCAGAAAGAGAAAGACATATACTGTATGCTAACAGATATATATGGAATTTAAGAAAAAAAAATGTCATGAAGAACCTTGGGGTAAGACAGGAATAAAGACACAGACCTACTAGAGAATGGACTTGAGGATATGGGGAGGGGTAGGGTAAGCTGTGACAAAGCGAGAGAGAGGCATGGACATATATACACTACCAAACGTAAGGTAGATAGCTAGTGGGAAGCAGCCGCATAGCACATGGAGATCAGCTCGGTTCTTTGTGACCGCCTGGAGGGGTGCGATAGGGAGGTGGGAGGGAGGGAGACGCAAGAAGAAAGAGATATGGAACATATGTATATGTATAACTGATTCACTTTGTTATAAAGCAGAAACCAACACACCATTGTCAAGGAATTATCCTCCAATAAAGTTGTAAAATACTTAAACAAAAACAAAAGCAAACAAACAAAAAAAGAATTTTCACCTGACCTGGGATGAGCATCCCAGCACTGTGGGAGATAATTTGATCACAAAATGTCTCCCAAATATTAGTCAAATTCCTGACCAAGAGGACAGGATCAGTCACCAGCGATTGCATCCCTCCAATGTGAGCCAGTGAACCCTGATGAAACTCAGGAAGGAGAATACCTGCCATCTAGCAGCCATCAGACTGGAGCCACTCCTTATGATGATCCCTGAGGACACTCAGGATATGAAAATACAGGATCCAGGCCCCAGATAGCTGTGGTGCATATCAAAGGAATGATTTCAGTGAGCCCAGAGCCTTGCATCTTCCCATACATAGAAAAATGCTAATTTCCTTAACTGCAGATGTGGCCTCATGGGCTTGAAACCCTCAAAATTCCCAATAACTCTCAACTTTCAGGGTGTGAATTTTTTTTTAAGTCAACAGGTGTAAAGTAGACACTTCCAAAGAGGAACAAAAGACAAATCTCAACATTTGGAACACTGGCACTGATGGCGGATGCTCCCAGAAAGATCTATCTGATGGAGCAGTTAGAACAGTTGTCACTGTTTTTCCACAAGATTGTGGAATGGACATTGACAGTGGGGAATCGTAACAGGGAAGAAGTAAATCGGACTCTATGTTGGATCTGTTTCTTTGACTTTAACCTTTGCTTTTTGTTGTTTTTATTATTGTAATTATGCATAATGCCTTGACTCAGGGAACCCAGCCCCTCTGCCTGAATGCTGAACTAAAGTGCCTCTGTTTAGCTCTCAGGGAGACAATCTGACCCTGCCCACATGTAAATGGCTGAAATTAACACATCCTCTCATCAAGGCTGGTCATTCCAAGGAGATGTCTTGCAAGACTGATGGCCCTTTTAACTTTACTTCCTCACTGCCACTCTCTTTCTAGTTTGCCTTTTTTACTTTACTTACCTTTCTGATTCCATAAAAGAAACTGGCATCCAGATCCTGATAAGATGGTTCTTGGAGACACTAGTCCTCCATCTTCTCAGTCGGCCCACTTTCCAAATAAAGTCATATTCCTTGCCTCAATACCTCATCTCTGATTTATTGGCCTGTCATGTGGCGAGCAGAGCAAGCTTGGACTTGGTAACAGTCCTGCAATGCTTGCACCTGGACACGCTTCTCCTCAAGCAACAAAATACAAGGAAACTATAGGGGACAAAAAACAACTGCATGCATGTGCAGTTAGGGCAAATTCTAGACAAAAGAGACCAAAAACCCAGCTGCCACTTTTGAAGAGCCTGGAGCAAAAGCAGAGGGTTGGGAGCAAAAGCAGGGTACTGCGCATGCCCCCTGCACACAACACAACCTAAGGGGTGGGTACACCTCCTAAGCCACCCCTCCTGCCCGACCCCTGGACACACCCCCACCCTCACTCCTTATAAGGAGCCAGCTCACGCCCCTCGGAGTGAGCAAGCAAGGGAACATGTTGTTCTCGCTTCCCCCTGCTGCAGCAGGAGTCCCAATAAAGACTTGCCTGAATTTCTCACCTGGCCTCTGATCAATTTCTATTGGTTAAGGAGGTCAAGAACACTGATTGGTGACATACTTTGTGGCAACACCACGAAGGGACTATCGTCCCCTTCCCAGGAGAGGATCTGGGCACCTCCAGGACCACTGAATGCTGCTTCCCAGTGCATGACAAGCGGCCACCTGAACCTCTTGTTTCAGAGTCAGCAAGTTTGGTAAGTCTGCCTTCCTGGCCCCTGGGGGCCTCAGTACCCTCATTCAGGCAATGCTTTCCCCCTCCCCTTGTCCCTTTTCCCGCACCACTTTCCCTTTCCCCTTTGTTCCTTTCCCTCTCCTGAAATCTCTCTACTTCTCTCTCTGTCCTCTCTTCTGTCCTCTATTACTTCTGTCCTTTCCTTCCAAGAGGGTGGACGTCAGGCAGCTACAGCATCATTCCTCTCAGCTTGTGAGACCTCCTCCCTCTGGCTGACAATGGTTCACCTTGACGGGTGACAAGCAAAGGTGGGAGAGGCTCGCCTCACAGCTCACACCTTGGTCCAGTGGTTTCTCCCTGATCGGAGATTTTTTGAGAGTGATAGAGGTTCAAACCTCATATCGTGTAGTGGCTGGAAGTCTGATCGTCCCAATATTCTCACCTTTATTTTCCTGCCACCAAGAGAACTCCCACTGGGAATGGACTGAAGTGGCAGATTTCTATATACTAGTGTATGTATGGGTGAGAGTCACACCTGTGGGTTGGGGACCCACAGACGACATACAACCGGCTGTATGTCCAGGCTTGACTGCCCTGGTGGCCAGTGGATAGGGTGTTCCCTCCTTCACTGGCCCTTTGTGGAAGAGCACAGGTTGGTGCCTGAATAGACACCTGCAGGGGGTGGGTTGAAACTGAAATCTCCCTCTTTCTCTTTTTCAGTCTTTCCTCTCTCCCCTCCCTTTACCTCTCCCTTGATCCTTACATCTGCATTCCCGTCCCCTTTATGTTGAAAACTTCTTGTTTGTGTCTGTGATTTGTATCTTTGTTCGTGATGTAGTTTTGTCCGTCCAACTGCTCCTGCAAGTCTCTACGGACATTGTGGGCATAGTGGAGCACTTGAGCCTTGAAATACAAACCCAGCCCACATTGCCTGAGACTCCAGCCTTGGGTTACTTAGTGGGATTTTAAAGAACAGAAAGAAAAGACAAGAGCTTGCATTTTTCCTTCCTCTGCTCTTGCAATGCACTATTCTGCCAGGGCTCTCAGGGACTACCTGACTCATCTGTAGTCCCCGAGACTGAGGGAAAAAAAGGCCATTTTAAATTCAAGCAGGAAAACTATGAGATCTCTGGTTCTGTAGAAATTGGTTTGTCTGGTTTAAATTTGTGGGTTTAATTAATACAGATCTGTCTTTAGAGTCATCAACGCTAAGTGCAATACTTTCACTGTATCTAGGGTTACTAGAAGTCAATAAGTGCATATTGTTTCTGTTATAAAATCTGTCAACAGGGAAAATAACCTGATATGATTAAATTTTTAAGGAAATGTAACTGGGATAAGAACTTTCTGGTAATCTCTATAGGAATAATTATGTTTTGGAAACTTCCATCTAAAACAGTCTCTCCAAGTTTTGGTAAATCTGAAACTAAGCTAAATGGTAGGAATTAATTAAATATCCAGGCCATTTCAAATAAGATAAAATATTGGAACCTTAATTGCTAAACAGGTCTAAATTTATCTACTCTTGTCTTCTTGTGAGAGAGAAACTAAAGCTGTTTGGTGCCGCCTTGAGATGTTCTCTACCAATCTACAGAATGCTACTGTAAAAGACAGTTCATGGTGGCTTAAGCAAAGTAGGATGTGTGTTTTCAGAAAAGAAGGTATGAGGAATGGAAATATACTTTGTTAAAGGGAAAAGTGTGATTTTGTCCTAGAGCTGGCTATTTCTGAATGGGGAAAGAATAAAGGACAAAGTATGGCTACAGAAAGTTGCAGAATGCTTGTGGAAGAGGAACATTGAGAAAAGAATTTTGTATGTGGTCAGGATTTTCTAAGGTTGGATTAAATTTAATTAGGTAAATGGATTTTATTAAGAGTAGGCTGATGCAAGACTGGGTTTGGTTTCTCTCTCTCATAAGAGAACGAAGTTGTTCTGGAATGCTGCTTTTGATAACAGATCGTGTGAGTTCTTGTGCCTTTAAGTGATCTATATTTACTTTTGATTTTTCCCCCCACCTTATCTCAAGGAATAAATATTGTTTCACAGCAAACTATGATCCTAACTGACTGGGTGTTTTAAAACTTTTTAAACTTTTTGACAGACTTCCCAAATATCAAATTCTAATTGAAATTCTCTTGACTTCCAGTTAACTTTGGGGGGCTTCAAAGGGCCTCTGGAACATCCCAAAGAGAGATCCTAAACTAACTGGGTTAATCTGTGAGGAGAGGTTTGTCAGGTTGTCTCTAAACGTTGACAAGTTTAGGGATGAATTTATCAGGCTGGGGTTGACATTCTCACGTGTTAGGCCGTCATGGTTATTCTGGCCCACTGTTGCACCCTGGATGAAAAGGAACATATACTAAGAAAGGACAGAGAACACACAGATGGCCTACTGGCCACCAATCCACACCACCAAATTTATCAGGTGGATGGGGATACAATCCCAGAACATGATCCACACTGGGACTATGAAGATCGTGTAGGCCAGGTTAGGATGAAACACTGTACTACTTGTCTATCAGAAGGAATGAAAAGGTGTAAGGTGAAGGCTGTACATTATGATAAGGTCTGAGAGGTTACACAGGAAAAAACATGAAAACCCTTCAGTCTTCCTGAGCCTGGTGAAAGAGGCATTCAGGAGGTACACCAATACAGACCCTGAGTCCTCAGAAGGAAGGACATTCTTGGCCATACATTTTGTCACCCAGGCTACTCCTGATGCCAGAGAAAATTACAAAAGCTTGAGGCTGGGCCCCAAACCCCATTATAAACCTTGGTAGAGGAGGCCTTCAAGGCCTATAACAACCGAGACTTAATGGAGGAGGCCAATAACGGTAAGAGGCTAATAACGAAAATGCAGCTTTAGGCTGCTCTGATCCACGCACCACCTCGAGGGGACCCTGGAGGGCTGAGAAGGCTGGACAGACCACCAAGAAGCTGCCTGGGCCCCGAACCAGTGTGCTTTTTGTCGGAAAGGGGGGCACTGGGAGGGAGAATGTCCTGAGCGCCCTCCAGTGGGATGCCTTAAGGGCATCACTGACCGGCCCCAGTTCCTTGTGAATCTCTCAGATGCAAGATTCCCACACACCGAATGACTGGCCCCGAGCAACTGCCCTGCTCTGGATCCCACTCAATCCATCCTCATTACTCCCACAGAGCCTTGGGTCACCCTCTATGTGGCAGGTAGGAGAACTGAATTTCTTGAAGACGGTGGAATTGTCTGCTCTGTTCTGGCTTGGCCGGCTGGCCCTCTCTCCATGACTCTACTGTGATGGGAGTTGATGGACAGCCAAAAGTAAGGCGATTTATGTCTCCCCTTGCCTGCAGAGTGGAGTCCATTGTTATTACTCCTTTCTATATATGTCAGAATGTCCTGTCCCTCTCCTCGGGAGAGATTTGCTAAATGAGTTAGGACCTAGTCTATTCTTAGGACAGGGTGAAGTCCAAGGAGGTAAAGAATCCAAACAGAGAATGCCATCTATTATGAGCTCCAGATGACCCACCTGTTGGGCATCAAAATATTCCCCAAGACCTCCCCCAAGAAATTAGTAGATCCTGCACTTTGGAATACCTTGGTGCCAGGAAAAGCAAACTGTGTTCCCCTGATAAAAATAAGGTTAACGCCTGGGGAAAAATACGCCTGGAAGAGAAACTATCCTTTAAAACCTGAGGACCTGAGGGGAATCCAACCACTGCTCAGCAAATTCCTAAAACACGGACTCATTCGGCCCTGCCAATCCCCATGCAACCCTCAATCTTCCCCACTCAGAAGCCTAACAGAGAGTGTTGGTTTGTGCAAGACTTACGAGCAGTGAATAAGGCTGCCTCACCCAAGTGCCAGGGATTGCTCAGCATTTCTCTGTTTTGGACCTCACCGATACATTTTGTCTGTATTCCCCTACATCCAGACTTTCAGTACCTTTTTTCCTTTGAATTGGATGGACACTGACACCCTAGAGGCTACCCAGTATACCTGGACAGTGCTTCCACAGGGTTTTCAGGACAGCCCCCATCTTTTTGGAAACATGTTAGCAAGAGAACTGAGGGAACTGAGCCTTGAGAAGGGAACCCTGTTACAATATGTTGATGACTTATTGGTAAGTAGTGAGACCAAACAAGATTCAGATCACAATACTCTTAGGGTCCTAAATTTTCTGGCAAAAAGGGGATATAAAATCTCTCCAACCAAGGCTCAGATCTTACAGCAACAGGTTCAATATTTAGGATTTGTTTTGAGCCCAGGGGCATGAGCCCTGGCCATAGATCCGAAAACAGCAATTTGTGCATTACCAACTCCAACCACAAAGAGACAACTCAGAGGCTTCCTTGGGATGGCTGGGTTCTGTTGTATCTGGATTCCAACTTATGGCCTTATAGAAAAAACCCTATATGAGGCTCTAAAGGGAGGAGAAAGGGAAACCCTTCAATGGAATGAGAACCACCGTCAGGCCTTTGAGACTCTAAAGACTGAGTTGAATAGAGTTCCAGCACTGGGGCTTCCAAATTTGGACAAGCCCTTTACCCTATATGTTCGTGAGACATCAGGGACAGCACTAGGAATCTGACCCAAAAGTTGGGACCAGATCAGAGACCAGTGGCTTACTTTTCAAAACAACTAACAAAATGGAGCAGAACAATAACAAAGAATAAGACAATAAAATAAAATTTTAAAAGAATAAAAATTAAATAAAATTAGGAAAAAAAGGTCATAAAAGGCCTTGGTGGTGTTGCGGGGGCGTGGTGGGCAGGGCTCAGGCTCAGGACTCTCATGGCTGGAGGGGGCCCCAGAAGGCTGATGTTCAGGCCCAGGACCCCAGCAGGTTTGCTGAGGCCCAAGCCGGTTGGGGAGATGCTAGCTGTGTTCCCCTCTGATCTCCCGATCCCCCAAAGGTCTCTCTCCTTCCCCACTGATCCCCACAACGTGGTTGGGCCCCTCCGCGTGTGGGAACCCCTCTCCTCCCCACCGCTGCCCCACAGGGAGGGGTGCCTGGTCCCATCACGCCTCAACCTTTCCTGCCCCCCTTCTTCCCCTCCACATCCTAGCCAGTCGTGCTGGAATTCCTTCCATCCCTTTAGGTGTCCGAGGTACCCCACCAATGCCTGGTAGGTGCCCTAGTTGTGATAAGATGCAAACTCTGTGTCCTTCTACTCCACCGTCTTCTGACTCATTGGCCCTGGGATGGCCAAGCTGCCTGCGGGCAGTAGCAGCCACAGTCCTGTTGATTAGTGAGGCTTCCAAGCTCACCCTGGGACAACACTTAGATATTAACCCCTCATTAGGTATAATCTGTGCCAGAAGTCAAAGGACATCACTGGTTGACTTGAGCAAGGTTAACAAGATATCAGGCCCTCCTAATGGGTACCCCTGTCATTCCCTTAATGGTATGAACCCGGCAACTCTGTTTCCAGCAGTCGAGAGTGGAGACTCAGTGCATCCCTGTATTGAGACCATAGAGCAAACTTACTCCAGCAGGTCTGATCTTCTAGATGAGCCTCTTGACAGCCCTGAGATCGAATGGTTTACTGATGGGAGCAGTTTTGTAGAAATGGGAACCCGAAAGGCGGGGTTTGCCATAGTTAGTCTAGATGAAGTTATGGAAGCCAAGGCCCTACCACCCCAGATGTCAGCCCAGAAGGCTGAACTAATTGCGTTAATGAGAGCTTTGCAAATAGGGAGGATAAGAAATTAAATATTTTTACTGACTCTAATTATGGGTTGCATGTGCTACAGGCTCAGGCTGCCATTTGGAAAGAAAGAGGAATGTTAACCACTAGAAATTACCCCATAAAACATAAAGATGTGATTCTGGCTCTTTTAGAAGCAGTGCAGCTTTCAACCCAGGTAGCAGTAATATACTGTAGAAGCCATCAGAGGCATGGATCTTTTGTGAGTGAGCCAAGGGAACAGCAAAGCTGATCAAATTGCAAAACATGTATCATGATTGCAGGAACATGAACAAGTTATGGCTCTAGTAATTGCCCCCCCGAAATCCCTAGCCTTCCCCAGTGTTCCCCACAGGAACAAGAAAATGCAAAAAAAATGGGGTATGAGAAAGGAAGCACAGGGTGTATAAAAAGGAGGATAAAGTTCTAATCCTACTGGCCCAACAGTGGAAACTCACTAAGAGTTTACATGATGCTGCCTACTATGGGAGGGATGTACTATGGGACTTGATGCAAAAGGCTTTTTCAGGGAAGGGGCTTAAAAGAACAGTAAAAACAAGTAACACTTGCCTGTGATCTGTGTGGCTGTAATAACCCACAGACCCATCCAATCCCTCCTTCGTTACTCAGGGCAATTCAATGCCAAGGGACATATCCCAGGGGAAGACTGGCAGTTAGATTTCACCCAAATGCCCCCATGATCAGGATATAAATATCTTCTGGTGTTTGTCGATACTTTCATAGGATGAGTTGAAGCCTTCCACACCTGATCTACAAAGGCTATGGAAGCCTGTAAGTCCCTTTTTAAAGAAATAATTATTCAGTGTGGACTTCCAAAGTCCCTCCAGAGCGATAACGGACCCTTTATAGCCAAAATCACACAGCAGCTCACAACAGCCTTAGGGATAGGCTACAAGCTACACACCCCTTGACACCCCCAGTCTTCAGGGAAGGTGGAGAAAATGAACCATACTTTAGAGAAAACCTTAGCAAAGCTCTGCCAAAAAACTCATGAACCCTGGACCAACTTGTTGTACTCCTCAGGGTCTGTGTAGCCCCCAGGAGTGGTCTGAGACTTAGCCCATTTGAAATGATATGGGAGGCCTTTTCTTACATTGTACTGGATGGAGGTGAACCAGGGCCTGAGATATATTACTAATCTAGGACAAGTTCAGAAGGCAATCAGGACTATGCCCACAAAACACTGCCAGCTCCCACTAAAAATACAGACGAAGGAGCAGTCCCTTCACAAATAAACCCCAGGGACCAAGTTCTTAAAACCTGGAAAGTTGGATCCCCGAAGACCAACTATTGCCAAAATGGAAGGTCCCCTATAAAGTAATTTTAACCACCTCCACTGCTGTCAAACTCAAGGGACATCTTGTTGGGTACATTTGTCCACACTAAAGCTTTTACCTCCAGAAGCCCCACAGGTCACAACAGAAGAACAATACACCTGTGAGCCAGTGGAAGATCTGAGATATCTATTCAAAAGACAGGCACCATCAACTAATAAGTAAAATGATGTAGTGGGTTGGCTCTTATTTGAAGCCTTAATGGGACTTGGCACCTCTCTTGTTTCCTTGGTTGATGTGGTTCTTGACAACTGTCTGGCTGTTGATTACCTTCCGGCAGAACAAGGTAGAGTCTGTGCGACAAGTAATACTTACTGCTGCACTTGGATCAATGCAACAGGACATGTAAAATTAATATTAAGGAAACATACACCCAGGCAGAGTGGCTTCATAAGTTTGGCAGGGGCGATGTCGCCTCCCTTGTCTGGTCAACAGTTAAGGAAGCCCAAAGTTAACCTTGTTCCTTCCCTTTCCAGGCCCTTTAGTGGCTACTGTTCTTCTCATTTGTAGCCCTTGTTTGTTTACATGTTTTTTAAAATTATATTTATTTTTTGGCTGTGTTGGGTCTTTGCTGCTGCATGCGGGCTTTCTCTAGTTGCGGTGAGCAGTGGCTACTCTTCATTGCAGTGCACATACTTCTCATTGTGGTGGCTTCTCTTGTTGCATAGCATGGGCTCTAGTCCCCTGGGCTTCAATAGTTGTGGTGTGTGGGCTCAGTAGTTGTGGCTCACAGGCTGTAGAATGCAGGCTCAGTAGTTGTGGTGCATGGGCTTAGTTGCTCCGCAGCATGTGGGGTCTTCCCGGACCAGGGCTTGAACCCATGACCCCTGCATTGGCAGGTGGATTTTTAACCACTACATCACCAAAGAAGTCCCTGCCCTTGTTGTTTAACCTTTTGGTTAAGTTTGTGTCTTTAGGCTCCAACAGTTTGAAGTAAGGCTTGTGATGACTCAAGGAATTCAGCTCATTCCAGCAGAAAGTGGCCCAGGTCCCTATAGGTCCTTGGAACAATCAGAGAGGGACTTCTATACCTCTAGGGTAGGCTAGGGTCTGCAACCCTTGTCCAGCAGGAAGAAGTTTCAGAAGAAGAGAGCTTCGGCCCATTACCCCTTAAGAATAGGGCATCTAGTCTCTCAGGGGGCAATGAGACAGGCTGCGACCTGGGACCCTTTGCTACTGTGCTGCAATGCTTGCACCTGGATACACCTCTCCTCAAGCAACAAAATACAAGGAAACTATATGGGACAAAAAACAACTGCATGCTTGTGCAGTTAGGGCAAATTCTAGACAAAAGATACAAAGAGACCAAAAATCCCAATTGCCACTTTTAAAGAGCCAGGTGCAAAAGCAGGGGGTCAGGAGCAACAGCAGGGTACTGCACATGCCCCCTGCACACACCACCAACAAGGGGTGGGCACACCACCTGAGCCACTCCTCCGGCACAACTCCTGGTCACACCCCTACCTTCACTCCTTATAAGGAGCCAGCTCACAACCCCTCAGGGAGGGAGCAAGCAAGGAAATCTGTTGTTTGTTCTCTCTCCTCCATGATGCAGCAGGGGCCCCAGTAAAGCCTTGCCTAAATTTCTTGTCTGGCCTCTGATCACTTTCTATTGATTAAGGAGCCCAAGAACCCTGGTCAGTAACACCTCCAGCTGCATAACATTGGCAAGGAGACCCAGGTGCCACTTCTATATGGTGGGCAGGTCCAGCCAACACCTTTCTCCACAGGGGTTACCTAGAATACATGGATAAACTAAAGTTCTGCCCAAAATAATATTACAGAAGTACTGACACCCAAGAGGTGATAGGCCCTTGGGATAAACCTCTGCCAAATACAGACTGCAACTAGAAATATACCATATAACTGAGCACAACCTTATGAGGCCTTCTGGGTGTGGACCGCCCCCACTTGCCTCTTGTTTGTAGAAAAGCTTTAGTCTTCCAGGCCTCCCTTGAGTCATAAAAACCTGTCTCAAGATTTAATGACTGCAAGAACGTGAACATGTAGTAACAAAAGATAGCAGTTGGGTCAGGAGAACTGGTAACAATTTAAACAATAGATCACCCACATAGCAGAGTCACATAAACTTTAGTTCCTCCATGAAGGACATGGATAACAGTGTCTGATGCACAGTCCTTAGCTGTTTTGCAGATACTAAAACCTGCACCAGAAGGAAGAAGCTAACTGCATCATGACCATGAGCATGTAGCCCCCAGACCAGCTGGAGCCTGAGTATTGATGATGTTAACCCCTGTGACACCACACTTTTACCTCACCATCAGACAGAGAATTGTGCATGAGCTGATCACAGACCCTGCAGCTCTCTCCCTCACTCTATCTTTAAAAACCCTCCCCTGAAACTCATCAGGGAGTTTGGGTCTTTTGAGCATGAGCCACCCACACTCCTTCCTTGGCTCCTGCAATAAACCCTGCACTTTCCTTCACCACAACCTGATGTCAGTAGATTGGCATTGCTGTGCACTGGTGAGCTGACCCAAGTTTGGTTCGGTAACAACCAGAATGCCCAGACCTAGAAAGTGCGGCTAAGTGGCCTGTCACTCAGATTGCCCTAAGGTGAGCCCCTACCTGAACTGCATATGGCCCCCAGAGTTTAGCCAATCAGCAGTGTTCATTTTGAATATTCTGACACCCAGAAAATTTAGGAAAGGAGAGATGCAGCTACTACCAGCAGACACAGCATCAAGGCTAAAACTCACCAACAAGTGGAAGTTTTGCCCCAAGCCATTTTTTCAGTGGTCTGGAACCCATAATAACCCAAGAGCATATCCTCCTACAAAGCTGCCCATATATCAGCCATAATGGCCTAGACATGCTGTCTGTAATGCCAATTGTTTGATAAGTTTTAAAGATTATTTTAATGGTGGGACACAACACAATGACACTATGATAGATAAAAGACAGAACTTTTTAATAACTTGCAGTCCCAAACAAGAGAAGGCTGCCAGGCAGGGTTAAATGAGAGGTTGCACCTGGGACAGGGTAACAGCAAGTTGAAGCTCTAGGGGGCAGCTTGTACACGGCAAGTGGGCTGTCCTTAGCTAGGTGTTGTGGGCTCCCTGTGGATTGGCTAATTTAAATAAGTTATCAGACATAAAGGCATAAGAGTATCCCTAGTTGTCTGATACCTGAACCTGGGGCAATTTTAACTGCTGCATAGTGCTTTGAGTGTGAGATACCAAGGGAAGTGATTGATGTGTGGACATAATAAGCTGTTCAGGAAGGGGAACTACCAGCCTCCAGCCAGGACCTCAAATTTCAGTCGACAGCATTTAAAAAAAGGGTATGAGGGCAACATTCTGTTGTAGCCAACTTGAAGATAGAGGAGGAACTTTCATTCAAAATTTTGTTTGGATGTCCAGACTGACAATGACACACACATTCAAAGAGGGTACAAACATGTTTATTACTCACATAATGGAGGCTTTCTGGGGAGGGCAGAGCAGCTCCCAGGCAGGTCCTACACAGCTTGAAGAAAAAGGAAAGGAGACTGGCTTGGGGTTTGTATGATGGTTAGGGGTGGGGCTGAGACGAGGATTCCCATGCATGGATTGAACTTTCCACCTGCTCTAAAGTAAGGAGCACCTAGGCTTTCTTACCATCTTGCCCAGTTGTGAGGCAGAAATAGAAGAAGGAGAAGTTGGATTAAAAGCTGTCAAAAGCCAAATACCAAAACAAATAGTGTTTTATAGACACATAGCTTGAACCACAGAATTTGGCTCGAGTATGTTGGAGTATATACATCTACTTTTAGTCCAAAGTTAAATAATTATCTCTCTTTTAAGGTATTTCAGACCTATAGCAACTACAGCTAAGTATCGTAGCCTTCTACCAATTTTTCACCTGTTTCCTCCACCCCCCCAAAATAGTTGAGAGATCGAGAAGACATAGGGATTGTGCAACGGGAAGCAGGGCTTTCAGGAGGATAAGTGTTTAAAGGCTTAATGCACTTTTGAAATTGCATTTGTCACTACACTTAGGCAAACTTAATGTTGTCCAGAATAAATATTATATTTTTACAGCTTTGATTATTACTGTTTTGTCCTTGTCAAGAGTTGAGCTTGTAAAAAATTAATAAACAGACACCTGCATTAAATAGAGCCAGGAGGCCAGCAGGGGGCGCTGGCACACCCTCCAACAGTAGCAGAGCCCTACAGGAGGAAGAAAGAGCCTCCTCCTTCCTGACGAGGACCCAGCCAATAAGAAGCCATGGCCTCTTTGTTTACAACAGTTCGTCCCAACATCCTTTTCCCCTCATAAAGGAGTTCTACTTCCCTTGCTATGCAGGAGCTTTCAGGTACCTCCCCAAGTATGCAGACCTCAAA
This sequence comes from Tursiops truncatus, assembly GCF_011762595.2. Taxonomy (NCBI): domain Eukaryota; kingdom Metazoa; phylum Chordata; class Mammalia; order Artiodactyla; family Delphinidae; genus Tursiops; species Tursiops truncatus. The sequence continues at coordinate 120,445,444 of NC_047035.1, forward strand.
TTGCAATTCTCTGCTGACCCTGAATAATCCCATCTTTGCTGGAGAAATATATGCAGTCTATTTGTCTTAGGTCAACACACTTCACAGTATTGCTGCTTAGAATCCATTTTGTTTGGCAAACTGACCTGCAGGGACCTTAGCTGACATTAGCCCCTCATGCAAGCACATGTCCTAGACAGCTGCCCACAGAGTCACAAGTGAATAAGTTCCTAATATGGCTCCCCCAACAGCCTTTCTGATCAACAACCCCTGTGGCCTCCCAGGGCCTTCCCTTTTCATTCCCCTTAGATAAGACCCCAAAGAAATTCACCAGACCCTGCTCTTCTGGCTTGAATTGACCAATCCAGCCTTGGTCCAGGAACCCCAAAGCACTACACCCATGACCCTAATAAAGGCATGTGCTCCAGGTCCTGTCTCTCTCTCTCTGCATTCACCTTGATGTCCCCAGTGGGCCCTCCAGGTGTACTGTGTCCTTCCTCCAGAGCCTCTGAGTAATTACTTCACTATTTCAATTTCTCTTGTGGTCTGTTGTTGAACTGCAACTCACCAGCCATCTGGCACCCTGCCCCACTTAGCACATGTTAATTTAACAAAGTCATAACAACAGGCATCATGAGCAGGAACGTGGAGTTGCCCCTTAGCTCTCGTGGGTAATTCTCCCTGGAGGAGGCCCACCACTTTCTGGTATTTGTGCTGCAGTGTACCACCTACAAAGATGCTTCCTATCCTATAGTGCTAACTCTGAAGGGGACAACCAGAGTTTTCACAAACCTCAGAGCAATGCTCATCCGAGCTGATTTAGGTTTCTGTGGACATGTCTTCTACCCATCAGTGCCCCACAGATGGTGAATTCCCCTGGAGGGTGTTAGACTTCAGGTATAACTGTTAGGAAAACTGGCTAAGATTTTCATTAGTTAAAGGCTGGGACATACAGGTGACAACCCCTGTCCAAGCGTGCACTACCAGATAAAGGAGGGGACTCCCTTAGAAAAAGGAGACTCCCTTCCTCTGTATTTTCAGGACTCCAATAGTAATGAGTACAATTAGGGCACCCTGGCTCAGGAAAGCATGGAGCCTCAGGAAGGCAGGTACACCCAAGGCCTCTGGTCCCTCTCTTGCTACAAACATTGCTGCTGTTGCACCTCCTCCCCCAATCCTGTGGGATATTGTGGGCCACGGCAACACATGGTGGCAAAAGATACAATGGTCCTACATAAACAGCCTGAACACCTAGTGCCTTCCCTGCCTAAAATACCCAGGAAGTTAGCAAGCTCCTCACTAACTATAAAATGCCCATAGAATCAGGCTGGACATAGCTCAGTGCCCTGGTGAACTAGTATGCCAAAGCATTGTTTCTATGCCCTCAGAGTGTAGGGTCCAGTCCCAGTGATCCTGCCACCATCATACATGAGGGCGTGAGGGCCAACCCTATCCCTGTGAGGCTGATTGTGACACCCTGGAGAGGAAAGCAGATACCTATGAATTCAGCTTCTGAGGACATCCATCTTCCCAGTAATAACCCATAAGGTCAGAGCAGTGGGGGATTTGAAACTGAAACTTGAAATTTCATGCATCTCGGGATTCAAAAGATTTTTAAAGATTTTCTACAACAGGAGGAATAAAAAGGGACCAACTGACTGTTAAGAGTATTTAAATTTCTGTGACCTACTACTTACCATCACAGAAATAAGACAAATAGCTGGTATTACCAAAGACCTGAAAATTCATAACCTTTTAAAAGAACCCTAGGATCTAGCAGCCAAAACTTGCAAAGAAAGTATAAAAGCTGCCTGATTTGGCCACTTCTTAGGTTTCCATTTCTATGGGACCTCCATGTGCATGAATTTAAATTTGTTTCTTTTTCTCCTGTTAATCTGTCTTGTGTCAATTTGATTAGTCCAGCCACAACAACTCAAGTGGGAAAGAGGGGGAAATTTTCCCCCTCCCCAGTGGTTGGTGAGTCAGCCAGGGGGCTGGCTGGACATGTTTCCCACTCTGAGGCTGCTGCAGCTGAGAGATCCTGGGACATGTGACAAAGGCCAGCAGAAGGTAAGATTTCTTACATGTCAGCCTCCTGATCTCTGACCCCAAGGTCTCTTTCAAAGGGAAGTGGTGAGAGTGCCTTTTTTCTCTCTCTCTCTCACTCAGTTTAGATTATCAGGAGAAAATAATTGTGGAACTAAGTTCCTTGGACTTAGCAACACTTGTGGATTCTTCTCTCAAAGATGGTCACTGTTGCGTGTGTGTGTGTGTGTGTGTGTGTGTGTGTCTGTTTGCCTGTCTATTGTGTTGTTTGTCATAAGGAGGAAGAAATAGGGAAGAATGCAGGCAGAGTCCCTATCAGCCTGCTCTCTGAGCCAGGCTCACAGGCTGGTGAGTTAACCATTCTCACCAGACCACTGTTTCTTCAGTCAAACAGCTGTGGGTTCTCTATGTAAAACGGGAGGAGGTTTTTGTCTTCCATACTTTTCTATGTGCCTAGAGCTTGGCCTTGTGTCCAGTGGGAATATTCTCTGTGGTCTCTGACATCTGAAAGGTGCATCAGGTGGCCAGTTGAATAGACTGGGATTCTGAGACACAAAGTCACAAGCAGCACTCTCTTTGTCTGGCTGTGCCAGCTCCCAGGGGAGTTTTTCTTAAGGGGTACCAGTCCACAAGGGGCCTTTTTCATATCAACCTCTGTTGCTTGTTAATGCTGGACAAATTCCATTCCAGTAGCATCTGCCCAGTGCATTGATTAGCATATTTACAGCAGGAGGTGCCCCACATTATTTGTGGGACGCTGGAGACACCTTTTTCACTACACCATTCTTACTGCCAGCAGCAAGAAAGAGCTTTCACCTTCTTAGACTATATCTGGGAGTAAAATTTCTTGATCTTGTGAGGGCTATATACTCTCTTGTGAGATGCCTCTAACATCTTTGGGTAAACCAAAAAATGCTTATTGGTTTGAGTAACCTTTTTAAATTAATATAAGATCCTACTTGTCAATGGCCAGGCAATAGATACTTAAAATTGGCTGTATTTAAAAGGGAAAAAAATTGAGAGCTCTCATCATAAGCAGCTGTCATACTGGTACCTATGGGAGGATCAAATTGAAAAGAAAACAATTATAATGACCAGCCTTAAGGAACTCCTTATGAATATGAAAGAATAGAAATTAGTCTTAAAGCAAATTCCAACATCAATTCTCCTTTTCAAAAATTGATCTTTCTTCTCAGCAATTCCCCAGGTCCTCTTACAAATAATCAGGAAATAAATCAGCTGGAGTACAATATTTAAGGGCTTAAAGGAACAACTCTCTTTGTCTTGCAAATTCCTACAAAACTACAAGTACAACTCTAGAAACAAGTCAAGGCCCACCTATCTTTACCATCCTAAGACCTCACCTATTCCTCTCAAAATTGCTTGTAGATAGTCTTAAAGATCAGGATATTGGAGCAAAGTTGCCCTGTGCTTCAAAACTATTTTACTAATAATTATCCTAAGACTTATAATACACAAATATACTCTAAAACTCCCAGGAGAAAACTTACATTTTTATTTATTGTCCTTAAAGATATAAATCTTATCATGCCTCAGAGAGGACCCAGGTGGCAGTCTAGGAGGATATGGAAGTCACCTCCCCGCACAAACACATCAACATTCATCTACCTATGGAATAACTCTCACAGAAAACCAATGGGAAACTGGCAGAAGGTCTCTTATATAAACAAAGGTGCAAGAAAGATCCCCACGTAACAAGGTAGGATCGGGGAAAAAAGCATCAGGATGGGTCCGGTGCCCCTGGGAGGGATCTCTGAAGGAGGGAATGTCCACAGGTGCAGGACTTCAACCTGAGGAGCTCACTTGCCTGACAGGAGATTCACTGGGACAGACAGAGGGGCTGGAGGGGCCTGGACTCTGCTGTCAAGGAGGGCACGTGTGCAGGCTTGCTAGCAATCAGGTTGGAAGGAGACCTATGCTGATGGCTGCCACCTCACCACACTTCCCAGCCCCAAATCCACACCAAGTGGGGCTGCTAGCAGCAGCCAGGAGCTGAATATTGAGCAGATAGGCCCTGGAGAAGACTTGATCTAGCTCCACAGAGACAGCCTGGAGGGCCTTGGGTGTGGTCTTGGCTGAAACTTAGAGCCCACTGTCAGTATGTTCATAGTGGGAGTGGGTCCAGCAGGGGTGGACTTTGTTGGTGTGCACACCAGGTGGCACCACAGAAATGCATGCCTTGGGAAGACAGCCCCTGGGGAGGAGTATGCAGTGGTTCATTTCCCAGTGGGAGCTCTCCCATTCCACCCGACCCACACCACAGCGTGAAGCTAGACCTAGGGTGGACAGGTCCTGGGAAAGCCCTGCCACATAGGCAGCCCAGGTCCCAGGCTGTATCAGCACAGCCACCTCAATTTCTGCAGCCACAGTACCACAGCCCCAAGCACCAGCCTAGCACCAGGTCTGGGACAAACACAACAGAGAAAGGGACATGATCTTGGCCTTTCTCTAGGCAGAACCATGGACACCTGCACAGGTGGCACTTAGGTCCTTTTGACCACTTGGTCGTAACTTGCTTCAGCAATCACCTCCTTGGGGACAGAGCACACACTTAAGGGCAATGGAGCCTTATGAAACCTGACCCTCAGGGCATCTACTCTAACAACTGGGGAACAGAACCTCCCCCCAACAGGGCTGTGACAGCCATGGAGCAAATAGGAGGCCCTGCTCAATAACCAGTGCAGGCTCCGGGAAGCACAACAATAACCCCCTATCAAGGGGATAATGGACAGAACACTGAGAAAAGATGTGGCTGGCATCCATACCAAAAACAGCTCTCACACCAAAAATACTGGATGCACACAGTCTACACAGGGATGCTCCCACATAAAAGCACCTCTTCAAGACCACAGTAGATAACTGTTTCCCCTAAATTCATAGAGACAGAAAAACTTAAGTAAAATGAAAAAGCAAAGGAAGGGCTTCCCATTAAAAGAGCAAGAGAAATCCCCTGAAAGAACAAATAATGAAATAGACCTCACCAGTCTACTAGACACTAAGTTGAAAAAGGAAGTAATAAAAATGCTAAAGGAATGAAAAAAGATTATCAACAGAAATACAGATCCTTGTAACAAGGAACTAGAAACTATAAAACGGAACCAATCAAAATTAGACAACTTAATTGCCAAGATACAAAACCAACCTAGAAGCAATGAATAGCAGACCGAAGAATGCAAAAGAATGAATAAGTGACCTGGAAGATAGAATAATGGAAATCACTCTATCAGAACAGCAGACAGAAAGAAAAATTTTTTAAAAAATGAAAGCTGCATAAGAGATCTATGGGATAATATAAAGCATGCCAACCGACATACAATAGGGGTTCCAGAAGAAGAGAGAGAGAAGGAGTTAAAAATGTATTTAAAGAAATTATGTGGGACTTCCCTGGTGGCGCAGTAGTTAAGAATCTGCCTGCCAGTGCAGGGGACATGGGTTCAAGCCCTGGTCCAGGAAGATCCCACATGCCACGGAGCAACTAAGACCATGCGTCACAACTACTGAGCCTGCGCTCTAGAGCCCACGAGCCACAACTACTAAGCCTGCATACCACAACTACTGAAGCCCGTGCACCTAGAGCCCGAGCTTCACAACAAGAGAAGCCACCACAATGAGAAGTCTGTGCACCACAATGAAGAGTAGCCCCCACTCACCACCACTAGAGAGAAAGCCTGTGCACAGAAATGAAGACCCAACACAGCCAAAAATAAATAAATAAATGTATTACCAAAAAAAAAAAAGAAATTATGGCTGAAAAATTTCGTACACCTAAAGAAAAAAACAGATATTCGGGTACAGGAAGCACAGAGGGTCCCAAACTAGATGAACACAAACAGACCCATACCAAGACATCATAATTAAAATGGCAAAAGTTAAAGATAAAGAGAGGATTCTAAAGGAGGCAAGAGAAAAACAAAAGGTCAGTTACAAGGGAACCCCCATAAAGCTGATTTTTCTTCAGGTATTTTGCAGAACAGAAAGAGGTGGCATGATATATTCAAAGTCCTGAAAAGGAAAACCCTGCAACCTAGGATACTCTACCCAGCAAGATTGTCATTTAAAATAGAAAAACAGATAAAGAATTTCTCAGACAAGCACAAACAAAGAGTATAGAAATACTAAACCTAAACATGCTACTAAAAATAAGTGGTTCAATTATGAAATCAAAGGGGAAATTGGAAAATACCTCAAGACAAATGACAATGAAAACACAACCTTGCAAAATCTATGTGATGTAGTTCTAAGAGGGAAGTTCATTGTGATACAGGCCCTCCTCAAGAAACAAGAAAAATCTCAAATAAATAACCTAAATTACTATCTTAAAGAATTAGAAAAAGAACAAATAAAATCCAAAGTCAGCAGAAGGAACTAATAAAGAGCACAGAGGAAATAAATAGAGATTTAAAAATCAATAGAAAAGATCAATGAAACCAAGAGCTGTTTTTTTTAAAAGATAAACAAAATTGACAGACCTCTAGCCAGGCTCACCAAGAAGAAAAGAGAGAGTACCCAAATAAAGAAAAGAAGAAAGAAAGAGGAAAAGTAACAACTGACACCACAGAAATGCAAAAAATTGTAAGAGAATACTAAGAACAGTTATATGCCAACAAATTGGGCAACTTAAAAGAAACGGAAGAGTTTCTAGAAACTTACAGCCTGCAGCAGTTGACTCAAGAGAAAACAGATAATTTGAACAGACTTGTCACTAGAAGTGAAATAAAATCTGTAATTAAAAACAACAACAACGGCCAGAGGGAAGATGGCAGAAAGCAAGAAGAACTACAATCCTGCAGCGTGCAGAATGAAAACCACAGTCACAGAAAGAGAGACAAAACGAAAAGGCAGAGGACTATGTCCCAGATGAAGGAACAAGATAAAACCCCAGAAAAACAATTAAATGAAGTGGAGATCGGCAATCTTCCAGAAAAAGAATTCAGAATAATGATAGTGAAGATGATCGAGGATCTTGGGAAAAGAATGGAGGCATAGAGACCTTCAAGATAGCAAAGGAGTAAGATGTGGAGATCACCGTCCTCCCCACATATACATCAAAAATACATCTACATGTGGAACAATTCCTACAGAACACCTACTGAATGCTGACAGAAGACCTCAGACTTCCTAAAAGGTAGGAAACCCACCATGTACCTAGGTAGGGCAAAAGAAAAAAGAGACAAAGGAATAGGGATGGGGCCTGCACCTCTGGGAGGGAGCTGTGAAGGATGAAAAGTTTTCACACACTAGGGAGTCCCTTCACTGGTGGGGATGGGGGGTGGTGTGGGGAAGCTTTGGAGCCATGGAGGAGAGCACAGCAACAGGGGTAAAAGTAGCAGAGGGCAAAGTGGGGAGATTTCCGAACAAAGGATAGGTGCTGACCAGCACTCACCAACCTGAGAGGCTTGTCTGCTCACTCACTGGGGCAGGTGGAGGCTAGGACCTGAGGCTTGGGCTTCAGAGGTGAGACCGCAGGGAGAGGACTGGGGTTGGCTGTGTGAAGACAGCCTGAAGGGGGCTAGTGCACCACAGCTAGCCAGGAGGGAGTCCGGAAAAAAGACTGGACCTGCCAGAGAGGCAAGAGACTATTGTTTTGAGATGTGTAAGAAGAGGTGATTCCCACTCCATGTGCCCACAGAAAGCAGAGCACCAACTAAGTGAGCTCCAGAGATGGGCACGAGCCAAGGATATCAGCTGACAGCCCAGAGACGGGCATGAACTGCTAATGCTGCTGCTGCTGACACCAAGAATCCTGTGTGCAAGCATAGGTCACTACCAACACCCACCCACCCACCCCATGCAGCATGCCACTGCCAGGGTCCCATGATCCAGGGACAACTTCCCAGGGAGGACACCCTGCATGCCTCAGGCTGTTGTAATGTCATGGCTGGCCTCTGCCACAACAGGCTTGCCCTACATGCCAATTATGATTACCATACCCCTCCCTCTCCCCGGCATGAGTGAGAAAGAGAGACCTAATCAGCTGTTGCTTTAACCCCCTCCTGTCTGGGTGGGGAACAGAGACCTGAGGGTGGCCTACATGCAGAGGCAGGGCCAAAATGAAAGCTGAACCCCAGGAGCTATGTGAACAAAGAAGAGAAAAGGAAATTTCTCCGTGCAGCCTCAAGAGCAGCAGATAAAATCCCCACAATCAACTTAATAAACAGAGCATCTGTGTAAGAGAATAGAAAACAAATGTCCCAAAATCGAGGCGGTGGACATTAGGGTCAACTGTAGACTTGGGGTTTCCTTTCTGGCTCTGATTTGGTTTTGGTTTTATGTTTATCTTAGTTTAATTTTCAGTGCTTGTTATCATTGGTGGATTTGTTTATTGCTTTGGATGTTCTCTTTCTTCCTTTTTATGTACTTTTATTTTTAAAACTTTATTATTATTTCTAAATTTTTTTCCTTTTTTTCTCCTTTTGTGAGTGTGTATGTGTATGTTTCTTTTGTGATTTTGTCAGTTTAAGTTTGCTTTTATCATTTGTCCTATGGTTCAGTCTGTTGTATGTGTTGTTGTTTGTTTGTTCTCTTTTTATGAGTGTGTGTTTCTTTGTGTCATTTTTTATGTTTAGTTTTGCTTTTACCATTTGGGTCTGGGGTTCTATCGATTCATTGTTCTATTTTATTTTTTTCTTCCTTTTTTTTCAAGACAAGAGGCTGGCAGTGTCTCGGTGATCCAGCCAGGTGAGGGGCCTCAGTCTCCAAGGTGGGAGAGCTGAGTACAGGACATTGGACCACGAGAGACCTTCCAGCCCCATGAAATATCAATCAGCAAGAGCTCTCTCAGATATCTACGTCTCAACACGAAGACTCAGCTCCACCCAAAGCCAGCAAACTCCAGTGCTGGCCACCGCATGCCAAACAAACAGCAAGATATGGACAGAATCCCACCCATTAGCAGGAGGTCGCCTAAGGTCATACAAAGTTGACAGACACTCCAAAACACACCACTGGACATGGCCCAGCCCACTAGAAGGACAAGATCCACACCCACCCACCAGAACACAGGCACCAGTCCCCTCCACCAGGAAGCCTACACAAGCCACTGAACCAATCTCAGCCACTGGGGGCAGACACCAAAATTAATGGGAACTACAAACATGCAGCCTGTGAAAAAGAGACCACAAACACAGTAAGTTAAACAAAATGAGAAGACAGAGAAATATGCAGCAGATGAAGGAGCAAGGTAAAAACCCACCAGACCAAGCAAATGTAGAGGAAATAGGCAGACAGTCTGAAAAAGAATTCAGAGTAATGATACTAAAGATGATCCAAAATCTTGGAAATAGAATGGTGAAAATACAAGAAACATTTAACAAGGACATAGAAGAACTAAAGACCAAGCAAACAATGACAAACAACACAATAAATGAAATTAAAAATTCTCTAGAAGGAATCAATAGCAGAATAACTGAGGCAGATGAACGGATAAGGGACCTGGAAGATAAAAGAGTGGAAATAATTGCCACAGAGCAGAAAAAAGAAAAAAGAATGAAAAGAATTGAGGATAGTCTCAGTGACCACTGTGACAAAATTAAATGCAACAACATTAGAATTATAGTGGTCCCAGAGGAAGAGAAGAAGAAAGGGTCTGAGAAAATATTTGAAGAGATTAACATTGAAAACATCCCTAATATGGGAAAGGAAATGGTCAATCAAGTCCAGAAAGTGCAGTGAGTCCCATACAGGATAAATCCGAGGAGAAACACACCAAGACACATATTAATCAAACTATCAAAAGTGAAATACAAAGAAAAAATATTAAAAGCAGCAAGAGAAAAGCAACAAATAACATACAGGGAGTTCCCATAAGTTTAACAGCTGATCTTTCAGCATAAGCTCTGCAAGCCAGAAGGGAGTGGCAGGACATATTTAAAGTGACGAAAGGGAAAACCCTACAACCAAGATTACTCTACTCTGCATGGATCTCATTCAGATTTGATGGAGAACTTAAAACCTTTACAGACAAGCAAAAGCTAACAGAATTCAGCACCACCAAACCAGCTTTACAACAAATGCTAAAGGAACTTCTCTGGGGAGAAAACACAAGAAAAGGAAAAGACCTACAATAAGAAACCCAAACATTTAAGAAAATGGTAATAGGAACAAACATATCGATAATGACCTTACATGTAAATGGATTAAGTGCTCCAACCAAAAGACACAGACTGGTTGAATGGATACAAAAACAAGACTCGTATATATGCTGTCTACAAGAGACCCACTTCAGACCTAGAGACACATACATACTGAAAATGAGGGGATGGAAAAAGATATTCCATGCAAATGGAAATCAAAAGAAAGCTGGAGTAGCAATTCTCATATCAGAAAAAATACACTTTTAAATAAAGACTATTACAAAAGACAAGAAGGACATGACATAACGATCAAGGGATCAATCCAAGAAGAAGATATAACAATTGTAAATATTTATGCATCCACCATAGGAGCATCTCAATACATAAGGCAAATGCTAACAGCCATAAAAGGGGAAATTGACAGTAACACACTCATATTAGGGTACTTTAACAACCCACTTGCACCAATGGACAGATCAACCAAAATGAAAATAAATAAGGAAACACAAGCTTTAAATGACACATTAGATCAGATGGGCTTAACTGATATTTATAGGATATTCCATCCAAACACAACAGAATACACTTTCTTATCAAGTGCCCATGGAACATTCTGCAGGATACATCATATCTTGGGTCACAAATCAAGACTTAGTAAATTTAAGAAAATTGAAGTCATTTCAAATATCTTTTCCGACCCCAATACTATGAAAAAAAGATATCAATTACAGGAAAGAAACTGTAAAAAATATAAAAAAATGGAGGCTAAACAGTATGCTAGTAAATAACCGAGAGATCACTGAAGAAATCAAAGAGGAAGTTAAAAAATACCTAGAAACAAATAATGGTGAAAACACGATGACCCAAAACCTATGGGATGCAGCAAAAGCAGTCTTAAGGGGGAAGTTTATAGCAATACAATCCTACATGAAGAAAGAAGAAAAATCTCATATAAACAAAAATACCTTACACCTAAAGCAATTAGAGAAAGAAGGACAAAAAAGTCCAAAGTTAGCAGAAGGAAAGACATCAAAAAGATCAGATCAGATATAAATAAAAGAGAAATGAAGTAAACAAAAGCAAAAATCAATACAAGCAAAAGCTGGTTCTTTGAGAAGATAAACAAAATTGATAAACCATTAGCCAGACTCACCAAGGAAAAAAGGGAGAAGACTCAAATCAACAGAATTAGAAATGAAAATGAAGAACTTACAATGGACACCAGAGAAATACAAAGGATCATAAGAGACTACTACAGGCAACTATATGCTAATAAATGGACAAACTGGAAGAAATGGACAAATTCTTAGAAAAGTACAACCTTCCAAACTGAACCAGGAAGAAATAGAAAATATGAACAGACCAATCACAAGCACTGAAATTGAAACTCTGTATAAAAATCTTCCAACAAACAAAAGCCCAGGAGCAGATGGCTTCACAGGTGAATTCTATGAAACATTTAGAGAAGAGCTAACACCTGTCCTTATCAAACTCTTCCAAAGTATAGCAGAGGAAGGAACACTCCCAAACTCATTCTGCGAGGCAATCATCATCCTGATATCAAAATCAGACACGGACATCACAAAGAAAGAAAACTACAGGCCAATATCACTGATGAATATAGATGCAAAAATACTCAACAAAATACTAGCACACAGAATCCAACAGCATATTAAAAGGATCACACACAATCATCAAGTAGGGTTTATCCTAGGAATTCAAGGATTCTTCAATGTATGCAAATCAATCTGTGTGATAATCCATATTAACAAATTGAAGGATAAAAACCATACGATAATTTCAATAGATGCAGAAAAAGATTTGACAACATTCAATACCCAGATGAAAGAAATCAAAGACTATACAAACAGATGGAGAGATATACCATGTTTTTGGATTTGAGGAATCAACATTGTGAAAATGACTATAATACCCAAAGCAATCTACAGATTCAGTGCAATCCCTATCAAACTACCAATGGCATTTTTCACACAACTAGAACAAAAACTTTCACAATTTGTATGGAAACAGAAAAGACCCGGAAGAGCCAACATAATACTGAGAAAGAAAAATGGACCTGGAGGAATCAGGCTGTCTGACTTCAGACTATACTGCAAATCTACAGTAATCAAGACACTATGGTACTGGCACAAAACCAGAAATATAGATCAATGGAACAGGAGAGGAAGCCCAGAGAAAAAACCATGCACATATGGTCACCTTATCTTTGATAAAGGAGGCAAGAATATACAATGGAGAAAAGACAGCCTCTTCAATAATTGGTGCCGGGAAAACTCTACTGATACATGTAAAAGAATGAAATTAGAACACTTGTGAACACCATACACAAAAATAAACTCAAAATGGATTAAAGACTAAATGTAAGGCCAGACACTATAAAACACTTAGAGGAAAACATACACAAAACACTCTGACATAAATCACAGCAAGACCCTTTTTGACCCACCTCTTAGAGAAATGGGAATAAAAACAAAAATAAACAAATGGGACCTAATGAAACTTAAAACCTTTTGCACAGCAAATGAAACCAAACAAGATGAAAAGACAACACTCAGAATGAGATAAAATATTTGCAATTGAAGCAACTGACAAAGGATTAATATCCAAAATATACAAGCAACACATGCAGCTCAATATCAAAAAAAAAAACCCCAAACAACCCAGTCCCATAATGGGTGGAAAACCTAAATAGACATTTCTCCAAAGAAGATATACAGACTACCAACAAACACATGAAAGGATGTTTAACATCACTAATCATTAGAGAAATGCAAATCAAAACCACAATGAGGTATCACCTCACACCAGTCAGAATGGCCATCATGAAAAATTGTACAAAGAAAAAATGCTGGAGAGGGTGTAGAGAAAAGGGAACCCTCTTGTACTGTTGGTGGGAATGTAAATTGATACAGCCACTATGGAGAAGAGTATGACGGTTCCTTAAAAAAGTAAAAATAGAACTACCATATGGCCCAGGAATCCCACTACTGGGCATATACCCTGTGAAAACCATAATTCAAAAAGACACATGTAAGCCAATGTTCATTGCAGCTCTATTTACAATAGCCAGGACATGGAAGCAACCTAAGTGTCCAAACAGAATTCAACAGTACATTAAAAGGATCATACACCATGATCAAGTGGAACTTATCCCAGCTATGCAAGGCTTCTTCATTAAATACAAATCAATCAATGTGATACACCATGTTAACAAATTGAAGAATAAAAACCATATGATATTCTCAGTAGATCCAGAGAAAGCTTTTGGCAAAATTCAAGACAAATTTATGATAAAAAACTCTCCAGATAGTGGGCATTGAGGGAACCTACCCCAACATAATAAAGGCCATGTACGACAAACACACATCAAACATCATTCTCAGTGGTCAAACCCTGAAAGCATTTCCTCTATCTAACATCAGGAAGAAGACAAGGATGTCTTTTCTTGCCACTAGTTTTCAACATAGTTTTGGAACTCCTAGCCATGGCAGTTAGAAAAGAGAAATAAATAAAAGGAATACAAATTAGAAAAGAAGAAGTAAAACTGTCACTGTTTGCAGATGACATGATACTATACATAGAGAATCCTAAAGATGCCACCAGAAAACTACTAGAGCTAATCAATGAATTTGGTAAACACTCTGACTTACCATTGCAACAAAAAGAATAAAATACCTAGGAATAAACCTACCTAAGGAGGCAAACGTCCTGTATACAGAAAACTATAAGGCACTGATGAAAGAAATCAAAGATGACACAAACAGATGGAGATATATACCTTGTTCTTGGACCGGAAGAATCAATATTGTGAAAATGACTATACTACCCAAAGCAATCTACAGATTCATTGCAATCCCTATCAAATTACCAATGGCATTTTTCACAGAATTGGAACAAAATAGTTTTACAATTTGTATGGAAACAGAAAAGCCCCCGAATACCCAAAGCAATCTTGAGAAAGAAAAATGGAGCTGGAGGAATCAGGCTACCTGAGTTCACACTATACTACAAAGCTACAGTAATCAAGACAATATGGTACTGGCAAAAAACCCAGAAATATAGATCAGTAGAACAGTATAGAAAACCCAGAGATAAACCCACATACGTATGGTCAACTAATCTATGACAAAGGAGACAAGGATATACAATGGAGAAAAGACAGCCTCTTCAGTAAATGGTGCTGGTAAAACTGGAAAGCTACATTTAAAGGAATGAAATTAGAGCACTCCCTAACACCATACACAAAAATAACCTCAAAATGGATAAAGACCTAAATGCAAGACCGGACAGTATAAACCTCTTAGAAGAAAACATAGGAAAAACACCCTTTGACATAAATCACAGCAAGATCCTTTTTGACTCACCTCCTAGAGTAATGGAAATAAAAACAAAAATAAACAAATGGGACTTAATGAAACTTCAAAGCTTTCTCACAGCAAAGAAAGAAAACTATAAAAAAGACGAAAAGACAACACTCAGAATGGGAGAAAATATTTGCAAACAAAGTAACTGACAAAGGATTAATCTCCAAAATATACAAACAGCTCATACAGCTCAATATCAAAAACAAAAACAGCCTAATCCAAAAATGGGCAGAAGACCTAACTAGACATTTCTCCAAAGAAGTCATACAGATGGCCAAGAGGCAGATGAAAAGATGCTCAACATCACTAATTATTAGCGAAATGCTAATCAAAACTACCATGAGTTATCCCCTCACACCGGTTAGAATGGGCATCATCAGAAAATCTACAAACAATAAATTCTGGAGAGGGTGTGGAGAAAAGGGAACCAGCTTGCCCTGTTGGTGAGAATGTAAATTGTACAGCCACTATGGAGAACAGTATGGGTCCTGAAAAAACTAAAAATAGGACTACCATATGACCCAACAATCCCACTACTGGGTGTATACCCAGAGAAAACCATAATTCAAAAAGACACCTGCAGAGAGGAAGAGAGAATAAACTTTTTCTTTAGGAAAAAAAGACACATGCACACCAATGTTCTTTGCAGCACTATTTACAATAGCCAGGTCATGGAAGCAACCTAAATGCCCATCGACAGACAAATGGATAAAGATGTGGCACATATATACAATGGAATATTACTCAGCCATAAAAAGGAACGAAATTGGGTCATTTGTAGAGACATGGATGGACCTAGAGACTGTCATACAGAGTGAAGTAAGTCAGAAAGAGGAAAACAAATATCGTATATTAATGCATATATGTGGAATCTAGAAAAATGGTACAGATGAACCAGTTTGCAAGGCAGAAATAGAGACACAGATGTAGAGAACAAACGTATGGACACCAAGGGAGAAAAGTGGTGGAGGTGTGTGTGATGAATGGGGAGATTGGAATAGACATATATACACTAATATGTATAAAGTGGGTAACTAATAAGATCCTACTGTGTAGCACAAGGAGCTCCACTTCTCTGTACAGTAGAAACTAACACATCATTGTAATGCAACTATACCTCAATAAAAAAATTCAAAAAACAAACTTTATTAAAGTCATTACAGAAGATCTGCCTTATCTCTATGTTTCTGATGACCTGAGTGCTGGCTCATATTTGGCTAAATTAAACCTCTGGTAATGCTGAGGGGAATGGGTAAAGGACAATGAATCTGGAACAAATTTTTATTTGTATCTTCCAGGCACCAAAGGACAATACCAACCTTTAATCACAGTAATTTTGGGGGCTGGGAATTTTTTCTTCCAAGAAAATACACCAGCAGAATCAGCAAGAATAATCAGTCCAATGATTATAAATTCTCAGAGGATTCTATTATTGTTTTCAATGAGCAGGTAAAGAAACAGATTTCCTCATTTGAGACCTTTGCAGGAAGGCAGATTTTCCCACACATAATCCCTCAATGAGAGTACCCTTGAGTGTCTCATATATAAGAAAATATATGGCTTCTTTACAGCCTAAATCTGCTTAGAGGTAAAGCTGATATTCCAATTCCCAGTGGTTATTCTTCTCACAAAGGGTGATTTAGCATGTCTCTCTGTTCTCTGATGGACTTTTGATTGATGCTCTCCTTGCATCTATGTTAAAAAAAATGTTTATTGAACTCTGACTATGTATAGACTATACCAGGTAAACTGGAATGAAACACAGATACCAACTATACTATAGTTTATTATCTATTTAGTGTTATGCATTACTCATGTCTAAAGAAATAATTACAAAGTCATATAACAAAAGATGCATATTGAAAATAAATGTATCTAACAGCTTATGCAAACACCACAGGAAAAAACAACAACAACCTCCCTGCAAACAAAAGTCCAGAATGCTATGGCTTGACTGGGGATTTCTACAAAACATACAAAAAGAGCTTATATCTATCTTTCTCAAACTACTCCAAAAGATTGAAGAGGAGGGAATATTCCCAAAGTCACTCTATGAAGCCACCATCACCCTGATACCAAAACCAGACAAAGATTCTACCCAAAATAAGAAAATTACAGGATAATATCTTTAATGAGTATAGATGTAGTGTCACTATATTTGAAGATAGGATCTGTAAGGAGGTAATTAGGGTTAAATGAAGTCATAGGGCGGGTCCTGATCCAATAGGATTAATGTCCTTTAAGAGAAGACACAAGACAGCTCACTGTCTCTCTCTTTGCCATGTGAAGACAGCACCAAAACAGCTGTCTGCAAGCCAGGATGAGGGTTTCACCAGAAACCAAAGCAATCAGCATCTTTTCTTCGAGTTCCCAGCTTCCAGAACTGTGAGACAGTGTCTGCTGTTTAAGCAATCTGCAGTATTTTTCTGCAGCAGCGCAAGCAGAATACTACAGTAGAAAAATAATAGCTCATCTCTACCTAGTATGTGAGGATAGATTAATAATACTACTGTAGTTCAACCCTGCATATGAGAATCTCATGTTCGTGTTTAAAACAAGAAATCAAGACTCTTGTTGTTATTTCTTGGGATAATGTTAGTTTTCTCCTAAAATCTTTATTGTTTTATATTTCAGGTTCATATCTATATTTCTCTTGAGATAATGTTGTATGCATATTATGAGACAGGGATCAAGTTTCTTTTTTTAAGTTATTTATTCAGTTGACTCAATACCATTTATGGAAAAAACTGTCTTCAATACTCTGAAGTTCCACACTTGTTAAGAATTAAACGTCCTTGTGTGGGGGTCTATTTCTGAACTCTCTGTTTTATTCAGTTTTCCCTCTATGATTGTACCAGTATCCACTGTTTTAATTACAGTTAGCCTTGAAATGCATTTTGATGTCTGGTAAAACCAATTCTTCTTTTTTTTTCCTTCAAGGTTGCCTAATTATATTTGGTTATTAGCATTTGCATATGCATTTCCTCTGACCCTTTCAAGTTATACACACAGACTCAGTTTTTTTTTTTTTTTTTTTTTTCGGTATGCGGGCCTCTCAATGTTGTGATCTCTCCTGCTGTGGAGCACAGGCTCCAGGGGCTCAGGACCAGTGGCCATGACTCACGGGCCCAGCCACTCCACGGCACGTGGGATCCTCCAGGGCCGGGGCACGAACCCGTGTCCCCTGCATCGGCAGGCGGACTCTCAACCAGGGAAGCCCCACAGACTCATTTTGATTGAGCTTCTAATTAATCCATAGATCAAATTTCCATATATTAACCTCCTTAAAATACTACATCTTCTACTCCTTTATCATGGAATAATTCTCAATTTATTTAGGACTTCCTAAATTTCTCTCAATGATAGTTTATAGATTTTTACGTACATATCTTTAGATTTATTCCTAAAATATTAAAAATGCCCCCATGCATCTTTAGTTCTGTGGGTTCTTAAATTTCATTTCTAACTGTTCATTATAGAAATGTAAAGAGACAATTGTTTTTTGTTTGTTTTTTGTTTTTTTGCGGTACGCAGACCTCTCACTGTTGTGGCCTCTCCCGTTGCGGAGCACAGGCCCCGGACGCGCTGGCTCAGCGGCCATGGCTCACGGGTCCAACCACTCCGCGGCATGTGGGATCCTCCCGGACCGGGGCACGAACCCGTGTCCCCTGCATTGGCAGGCAGACTCTCAACCACTGCGCCACCAGGGAAGCCCAACAATTGGTTTTTATATACTGATTTCTTCTCAATGGCTTTGCTAAATTTATTACTTCAAGTAGTTCAACTGTAGATTCTTCTGGATTTTCCACTGTCCTTCTGTTAATAACTCATTTCCAATTATAATAACTTGTATTTCTTTACTTGCGTTATTACAGTAGCTAAGACCTTAAGTAAAAATTTAAATATGAATGTTGGTTGATGGCATTGTGGCCTCATTCTTGGTGTCAGAGGGAAATCTTTGTACATTTCAACATTTATATAAATCAATATGACTTTTATCTAGAGTTCTTAAAGAGGATCTCTTTAATCAGTCAGGGAAATTCTTTTCTATTCCTAGTGTCCCAAGAGCTTTATCATAAATGCATATTGTTTAAACATAAAAATCTGGGTTTTGGAGAGTTTATTTTTTTATTTTTCTCCTTTAATATTTTAATGTTGTTATTTACACTGACTGATTTTGTTTGTTTTCATCATTCCTAGAAATATCTTTATTTCAAGTGCTCTTAAACACTTCTTTGCATGTATTACAGACGGATATAACTTCCACTCACTGGTATGGCGCTGTTCTCAACGCATCTCACAAGAGGCATCTTAGAAATGTCTTAACTACAAGTATTCTCAAACACTTCTCTGAATGAATTTCAGAATGGTTGTAACTTCCATTCACTGATATAACACTGTTCTCAGTGCAGCTTGCAAGCAGCATCTTAGAAACATCTTTATTACAAGTGTTCTTAAAAACTTCTCTATGTGCTTAACAGAATGGGTACAAATTTATTTCACTCATAAAACACTTTTGAATGCAGCTTACAATTAGCGTTCTGAGAAACACCCTTGTGTGTGTGTGTGTGTGTTGTGTGTGTGCGTATAAATCAGCTCTTTCGTTTTATTTATTTTTATTGATATATGCACCATTTAAACCATTATATTAGTTACAGGTGTACAATCAAATGATTTGATATTTGTATATGTTGTGAAATGATCACCACTATGAGTCTAGTTACAACATCCATCACCACACAGTTACAATGTTTTTCTTGTGATGAGAACTTTTAAGATCTACTCTCTAAGTGACTTTCAATACACAATACAGTATTATTAGCTATAGTCACCACGCTGTACATTACATCCCCAGGACTTATTTATTTTAGAACTGGAAGTTTGTACCTTTTGGCCACTTTCACCCATTTCACTCAGCCCCATCCCTGCCTCTGGCAACCACTAATCTGTTTTCTACATGCATAAGTTTGTTGTTTTTCAATTGATTTTCAAATATTGATATTACCTTACATTATGAGAACAAACCCTTTTTGGTTTTGTTATGTATAACCCTTTTATAGATCATTGGACTTCATTTTTCAATTTTCCTGAAATGTGCATCAACGTTTATGAGCACCATGTATCTGTAATGATCCTTCTTACATACTTAATAGAATTTATTGTGAATCTATCTGCGCCTGGAGTTTTCTTTTTAAGAAGGTGTTTATTTATAATTAATTTCTTTTAAAAGCTAGAAGGCTATTTATATTTACTTCCATTTTATTTATGATAATTTGTATTTTCTAGGAAGTTAAACATTTCAACTACATTTTTATATTGAATGGCCTAATGCTGTTCATGGTACATTTTTCATTCTTGATATTGGTTAGTTGAGAAATCTCCATTTTATTTTTTCAGTGAAACATACTAGAGGTTTACCTGAATTATTAATCCTATTAAAGAACGAGCCTCTGCCTATTCTACTTGTTATATGTTTGCTTTCTTTTATTAATTTCTGTTCTTGTTTTTGTTATTTCCTTCCACATATATTCTTTTGGCTAAATTTGTTGTCAATTTTGTAATGTAATGTACAATTGTAATTACCCGAATTTAGTGATTGTATCAGAAATAATATTACTTTCTCACTTTCTAATATATTCATTTCAAGCTACAAAATTTTCTGCAAGCATTGCTTTCCACCCAGCGCACAAACTTTTATAGAAGCAAACTCATTATTAATCAAAGCATAATATTTTCTGATTGCTTTTGTGATTTTTTTCATTGACCTGTGGGTGATTTAGAAATATAATTATTAATATCCCGACCTATAAATTATTTTTCTAATTTTTTTTATTGATTTCTGGCTCAATTTCAATCTGGGGTCGGAGAATATACTCTGAATTATTTCAATTCTTTGAAATTATTAGACATCTATAGGCCCAATATGTAAATTGTAACAAATGTCTGGTGTGCAATTTTCACGGACTATATTTGGTGAATGTAGTGTTTTTATACACAGTTAGATCAGCAGTATTAATAGCGTATCACAATCTATCACCTTGCTGGGATTTTCCCCCCCTTTGCTTATTCAATCAATTACATCCTCGCCCTCTAGTGGCCATAAATAGTAATGCACTTTATAACGTTCTTGAGGGAAACCAACATTTGTCCGGGCAGTCGTGCGTGATTGCTCACGATTCTCTTTAATAATTGGCCCACCTCTTTGGACAGGCTCTGGCGCGGGACCACGCTTCCTTCCCTCTCACCCCCAGTATAGTCCTCCAATACGTGGATGAACTCCTCCTCTGTAGCCCATCTCTCAGCCTCTCAAAACAGCATACTGCTGACCTTAATTATCACGGCTCTCGCGGCTATCGGGTCTCTCCGGCCAAGGCCCAACTGTCTACACCCTCAGTAACCTACCTGGGAATCCACCTTACCCCCACAACAAAGAGCCTGACAGCCGACCGCACCCAGGCCATCCACGACCTCCAACCTCCAGAGACCGCTGACCAGATTCTCTCCTTTCTGGGCCTGATAGGATTTTTCCGGCACTGGATCCCTAACTTTGCTCTTCTTGCTAAACCCCTATATTTGGCTGCTAAAGGAAACCCCCAAGGACCCCTTACCTCTCCCTCCCAGAACTTACCTTTTCCCCCTTTAAGAGTCCCCATATTTCTTGATTTAGAAAAACAGAACCTCACAATTTGCAATGGCAGCCACCCAAATTTAACTAATGATGCACTCCCTTGCAACTCATCCCCCCCTGTAACTACGCCAATGGGGGCCCCACCAGGCCTGATCTTTTGGTGTAATGGCTCCCTTACAAAAGAGGTCAACTCTTCCTTCCCCTTCCCATGTATCGCCGTCACCCTTGTTCCACAACTCACATTATATGGCCAAGCCGAATTTCTCTCACTCACCACACACCTCTCTAGCCGACAGAAAAGGGCCATCTTTCTCCCTATGGTTGCAGGCACTTCCCTCGCCCCCTCTCTCTCATCGCTGCGGGCATCAGGGGACGAGCCCTAACACAGAGTCTCAACATCCCGCGACCTAGAACAGAAACTCCAGCTAGACATCGAGGCCTCTGCTGCCTCTATCACCTCCCTCCATCCCCAGATCACCTCTGAGGCCTGAGTTGCCCTCCAAAGTCGACACACCCTCGACCTTCTGACAGCCGACAAAGGAGGTACCTGCCTCTTCCTACAGGAAGAATGCTGCTACTACATCAACGAGACAGGGGTCATTGAGGACAATGTGGATGCTCTCCGACGCTTAAAAGAAGGACTCCAATGCAGGCAGTGACTATCCACCTCCCCCATCCCCGACTGGTGGCGGTCCACCCTCTATACCTGGCTGACGCCAATCCTAGGCCCCTTAATCCTTATCTGCATCCTATTCATGCTTGCCCCTGTTTCCTCAGGTTTCTCCTCAGTTGCATACAAGAAGTCTCTCGGGTGGCGGTGAATCAGATGCTCCTCCACCCATATACCTTATTACCCACAGAACACCCCCGCTGCTGCCCTCCCCTAACCTACGGACCGTTGCCGCACAACTCCCTTCCAGCGCCCCCGTACAGCAGGAAGTAGCCAGAGACCAAACGTCAACCCATTACACCAAAGAAGTCGGGATGTAAGGCCAGCAGGTCCGGGGAACGGCCCAGGGAGCTAGTCGGAATCCCCACCAAGGAGGCTGATGCAACCGACACCTGACATTGCCACAAGTCTTCCCGCTCCCCGAGGGGCAGAACTAACGGCTCTGAGGCTGATGCAACTGACACCTGACATTGCCACAACACCGGAGAGATTACCAAAAAGGGGCTGCTTCACACGGCAAGCACCTCCCCTGCATCCACCCCTATAAATTTTGTTCGCGCCCACACCCGGTCGCGACTTCTCTGGCCCCTTTGTCTCGGAACAGTGAACCTCGCCCGGGAACGTCCCCAAGTAAAGCTTGCTTAAGCTCTCCTCCGTCTTTGGTGCCGTTTCTTACAGAAAACATAGGCAGAACACTCTATGACATAAATCACAGCAAGATCCTTTTTGACCTACTCCTAGAGAAATGGAATTAAAAACAAATATAGACAAATGGTACCTAATGAAACTTCAAAGCTTTTGCGCAGTAAAGGAGACCATAAATAAGACCAAAAGACAACCCCCAGAATTGGAGAAAATATTTGTGAATGAAGCAACTGACAAAGGATTAATCTCCAAAATTTCGAAGCAGCTCATGCAGCTCAGTAACAGAAAACCAAACAACCCAATCCAAAAATGGGCAGAAGACCTAAATAGACATTTCTCCAAAGAAGATATACAGACTGCCAACAAACACATGAAAGAATGCTCAGCATCATTAATCATTAGAGAAATGCAAATCAAAGCTACAATAAGATATCATCTCACACCAGTCAGAATGGCCATCATCAAAAAATCTAGAAACAATAAATTCTGGAGAGAGTGTGGAGAAAAGGGAACACTCTTGCACTGCTGGTGGGAATGTGAATTGGTTCAGCCACTATAGTGTATGTGAGGTTCCTTAAAAAACTACAAATAGAACTACCATATGACCCAGCAATCCCACTACTGGGCATATACCCTGAGAAAACCATAATTCCAAAAGAGTCATGTACCAAAATATTCATTGCAGCTTTATTTACAATAGCCAGGAGATGGAAGCAACCTAAGTGTCCATCATCGGATGAATGGATAAAGAAGATGTGGCACATATATACAATGGAATATTACTCAGCCATAAAAAGAAACGAAATTGAGCTATTTGTAATGAGGTGGATAGACCTAGAGTCTGTCATACAGAGTGAAGTATGTCAGAAAGAGAAAGACATATACTGTATGCTAACACATATATATGGAATTTAAGGAAAAAAATGTCATGACAAACCTTGGGGTAAGACAGGAATAAAGACACAGACCTACTAGAGAATGGACTTGAGGATATGGGGAGGGGTAGGGTAAGCTGTGACAAAGCGAGAGAGAGGCATGGACATATATACACTACCAAACGTAAGGTAGATAGCTAGTGGGAAGCAGCCGCATAGCACATGGAGATCAGCTCGGTTCTTTGTGACCGCCTGGAGGGGTGCGATAGGGAGGTGGGAGGGAGGGAGACGCAAGAAGAAAGAGATATGGGAACATATGTATATGTATAACTGATTCACTTTGTTATAAAGCAGAAACCAACACACCATTGTCAAGGAATTATCCTCCAATAAAGTTGTAAAATACTTAAACAAAAACAAAAGCAAACAAACAAAAAAAGAATTTTCACCTGACCTGGGATGAGCATCCCAGCACTGTGGGAGAAAATTTGATCACAAAATGTCTCCCAAATATTAGTCAAATTCCTGACCAAGAGGAGAGGATCAGTCACCAGCGATTGCATCCCTCCAATGTGAGCCAGTGAACCCTGATGAAACTCAGGAAGGAGAATACCTGCCATCTAGCAGCCATCAGACTGGAGCCACTCCTTATGATGATCCCTGAGGACACTCAGGATATGAAAATACAGGATCCAGGCCCCAGATAGCTGTGGTGCATATCAAAGGAATGATTTCAGTGAGCCCAGAGCCTTGCATCTTCCCATACATAGAAAAATGCTAATTTCCTTAACTGCAGATGTGGCCTCATGGGCTTGAAACCCTCAAAATTCCCAATAACTCTCAACTTTCAGGGTGTGAATTTTTTTTTAAGTCAACAGGTGTAAAGTAGACACTTCCAAAGAGGAACAAAAGACAAATCTCAACATTTGGAACACTGGCACTGATGGCGGATGCTCCCAGAAAGATCTATCTGATGGAGCAGTTAGAACAGTTGTCACTGTTTTTCCACAAGATTGTGGAATGGACATTGACAGTGGGGAATCGTAACAGGGAAGAAGTAAATCGGACTCTATGTTGGATCTGTTTCTTTGACTTTAACCTTTGCTTTTTGTTGTTTTTATTATTGTAATTATGCATAATGCCTTGACTCAGGGAACCCAGCCCCTCTGCCTGAATGCTGAACTAAAGTGCCTCTGTTTAGCTCTCAGGGAGACAATCTGACCCTGCCCACATGTAAATGGCTGAAATTAACACATCCTCTCATCAAGGCTGGTCATTCCAAGGAGATGTTTTGCAAGACTGATGGCCCTTTTAACTTTACTTCCTCACTGCCACTCTCTTTCTAGTTTGCCTTTTTTACTTTACTTACCTCTCTGATTCCATAAAAGAAACTGGCATCCAGATCCTGATAAGATGGTTTTTGGAGACACTAGTCCTCCATCTTCTCAGTCGGCCCACTTTCCAAATAAAGTCGTATTCCTTGCCTCAATACCTCATCTCTGATTTATTGGCCTGTCATGTGGCGAGCAGAGCAAGCTTGGACTTGGTAACAGTCCTGCAATGCTTGCACCTGGACACGCTTCTCCTCAAGCAACAAAATACAAGGAAACTATAGGGGACAAAAAACAACTGCATGCATGTGCAGTTAGGGCAAATTCTAGACAAAAGAGACCAAAAACCCAGCTGCCACTTTTGAAGAGCCTGGAGCAAAAGCAGAGGGTTGGGAGCAAAAGCAGGGTACTGCGCATGCCCCCTGCACACAACACAACCTAAGGGGTGGGTACACCTCCTAAGCCACCCCTCCTGCCCGACCCCTGGACACACCCCCACCCTCACTCCTTATAAGGAGCCAGCTCACGCCCCTCGGAGTGAGCAAGCAAGGGAACATGTTGTTCTCGCTTCCCCCTGCTGCAGCAGGAGTCCCAATAAAACTTGCCTGAATTTCTCACCTGGCCTCTGATCAATTTCTATTGGTTAAGGAGGTCAAGAACACTGATTGGTGACATACTTTGTGGCAACACCACGAAGGGACTATCGTCCCCTTCCCAGGAGAGGATCTGGGCACCTCCAGGACCACTGAATGCTGCTTCCCAGTGCATGACAAGCGGCCACCTGAACCTCTTGTTTCAGAGTCAGCAAGTTTGGTAAGTCTGCCTTCCTGGCCCCTGGGGGCCTCAGTACCCTCATTCAGGCAATGCTTTCCCCCTCCCCTTGTCCCTTTTCCCTCACCACTTTCCCTTTCCCCTTTGTTCCTTTCCCTCTCCTGAAATCTCTCTACTTCTCTCTCTGTCCTCTCTTCTGTCCTCTATTACTTCTGTCCTTTCCTTCCAAGAGAGTGGACGTCAGGCAGCTACAGCATCATTCCTCTCAGCTTGTGAGACCTCCTCCCTCTGGCTGACAATGGTTCACCTTGACGGGTGACAAGCAAAGGTGGGAGAGGCTCGCCTCACAGCTCACACCTTGGTCCAGTGGTTTCTCCCTGATCGGAGATTTTTGAGAGTGATAGAGGTTCAAACCTCATATCGTGTAGTGGCTGGAAGTCTGATCGTCCCAATATTCTCACCTTTATTTTCCTGCCACCAAGAGAACTCCCACTGGGAATGGACTGAAGTGGCAGATTTCTATATACTAGTGTATGTATGGGTGAGAGTCACACCTGTGGGTTGGGGACCCACAGACGACATACAACCGGCTGTATGTCCAGGCTTGACTGCCCTGGTGGCCAGTGGATAGGGTGTTCCCTCCTTCACTGGCCCTTTGTGGAAGCGCACAGGTTGGTGCCTGAATAGACACCTGCAGGGGGTGGGTTGAAACTGAAATCTCCCTCTTTCTGTCTCTTTCTCTTTTTCAGTCTTTCCTCTCTCCCCTCCCTTAACCTCTCCCTTGATCCTTACATCTGCATTCCCGTCCCCTTTATGTTGAAAACTTCTTGTTTGTGTCTGTGATTTGTATCTTTGTTCGTGATGTAGTTTTGTCCGTCCAACTGCTCCTGCAAGTCTCTACTGACATTGTGGGCATAGTGGAGCACTTGAGCCTTGAAATACAAACCCAGCCCACATTGCCTGAGACTCCAGCCTTGGGTTACTTAGTGGCATTTTAAAGAACAGAAAGAAAAGACAAGAGCTTGCATTTTTCCTTCCTCTGCTCTTGCAATGCACTATTCTGCCAGGGCTCTCAGGGACTACCTGACTCATCTGTAGTCCCCGAGACTGAGGGAAAAAAAGGCCATTTTAAATTCAAGCAGGAAAACTATGAGATCTCTGGTTCTGTAGAAATTGGTTTGTCTGGTTTAAACTTGTGGGTTTAATTAATACAGATCTGTCTTTAGAGTCATCAACGCTAAGTGCAATACTTTCACTGTATCTAGGGTTACTAGAAGTCAATAAGTGCATATTGTTTCTGTTATAAAATCTGTCAACAGGGAAAATAACCTGATATGATTAAATTTTTAAGGAAATGTAACTGGGATAAGAACTTTCTGGTAATCTCTATAGGAATAATTATGTTTTGGAAACTTCCATCTAAAACAGTCTCTCCAAGTTTTGGTAAATCTGAAACTAAGCTAAATGGTAGGAATTAATTAAATATCCAGGCCATTTCAAATAAGATAAAATATTGGAACCTTAATTGCTAAACAGGTCTAAATTTATCTACTCTTGTCTTCTTGTGAGAGAGAAACTAAAGCTGTTTGGTGCCGCCTTGAGATGTTCTCTACCAATCTACAGAATGCTACTGTAAAAGACAGTTCATGGTTGCTTAAGCAAAGTAGGATGTGTGTTTTCAGAAAAGAAGGTATGAGGAATGGAAATATATTTTGTTAAAGGGAAAAGTGTGATTTTGTCCTAGAGCTGGCTATTTCTGAATGGGGAAAGAATAAAGGACAAAGTATGGCTACAGAAAGTTGCAGAATGCTTGTGGAAGAGGAACATTGAGAAAAGAATTTTGTATGTGGTCAGGATTTTCTAAGGTTGCATTAAATTTAATTAGGTAAATGGATTTTATTAAGCGTAGGCTGATGCAAGACTGGATTTGGTTTCTCTCTCTCATAAGAGAACGAAGTTGTTCTGGAATGCTGCTTTTGATAACAGATCGTGTGAGTTCTTGTGCCTTTAAGTGATCTATATTTACTTTTGATTTTTCCCCCCACCTTATCTCAAGGAATAAATATTGTTTCACAGCAAACTATGATCCTAACTGACTGGGTGTTTTAAAACTTTTTAAACTTTTTGACAGACTTCCCAAATATCAAATTCTAATTGAAATTCTCTTGACTTCCAGTTAACTTTGGGGGGCTTCAAAGGGCCTCTGGAACATCCCAAAGAGAGATCCTAAACTAACTGGGTTAATCTGTGAGGAGAGGTTTGTCAGGTTGTCTCTAAACGTTGACAAGTTTAGGGATGAATTTATCAGGCTGGGGTTGACATTCTCACGTGTTAGGCCGTCATGGTTATTCTGGCCCACTGTTGCACCCTGGATGAAAAGGAACATATACTAAGAAAGGACAGAGAACACACAGATGGCCTACTGGCCACCAATCCACACCACCAAATTTATCAGGTGGATGGGGATACAATCCCAGAACATGATCCACACTGGGACTATGAAGATCGTGTAGGCCAGGTTAGGATGAAACACTGTACTACTTGTCTATCAGAAGGAATGAAAAGGTGTAAGGTGAAGGCTGTACATTATGATAAGGTCTGAGAGGTTACACAGGAAAAAAGATGAAAACCCTTCAGTCTTCCTGAGCCTGGTGAAAGAGGCATTCAGGAGGTACACCAATACAGACCCTGAGTCCTCAGAAGGAAGGACATTCTTGGCCATACATTTTGTCACCCAGGCTACTCCTGATGCCAGAGAAAATTACAAAAGCTTGAGGCTGGGCCCCAAACCCCATTATAAACCTTGGTAGAGGAGGCCTTCAAGGCCTATAACAACCGAGACTTAATGGAGGAGGCCAATAACGGTAAGAGGCTAATAACGAAAATGCAGCTTTAGGCTGCTCTGATCCACGCACCACCTCGAGGGGACCCTGGAGGGCTGAGAAGGCTGGACAGACCACCAAGAAGCTGCCTGGGCCCCGAACCAGTGTGCTTTTTGTCGGAAAGGGGGGCACTGGGAGGGGAGAATGTCCTGAGCGCCCTCCTAGTGGGATGCCCTAAGGGGCAATCACTGACCTGCCCCAGTTCCTTGTGAATCTCTCAGATGCAAGATTCCCACACACCGAAATGACTGGCCCCGAGCAACTGCCCTGCTCTGGATCCCACTCAATCCATCCTCATTACTCCCACAGAGCCTTGGGTCACCCTCTATGTGGCAGGTAGGAGAACTGAATTTCTTGAAGACAGGTGGAATTGTCTGCTCTGTTCTGGCTTGGCCGGCTGGCCCTCTCTCCATGACTCTACTGTGATGGGAGTTGATGGACAGCCAAAAGTAAGGCGATTTATGTCTCCCCTTGCCTGCAGAGTGGAGTCCATTGTTATTACTCCTTTCTATATATGTCAGAATGTCCTGTCCCTCTCCTCGGGAGAGATTTGCTAAATGAGTTAGGACCTAGTCTATTCTTAGGACAGGGTGAAGTCCAAGGAGGTAAAGAATCCAAACAGAGAATGCCATCTATTATGAGCTCCAGATGACCCACCTGTTGGGCATCAAAATATTCCCCAAGACCTCCCCCAAGAAATTAGAGAACAAGTAGATCCTGCAGTTTGGAATACCTTGGTGCCAGGAAAAGCAAACTGTGTTCCCCTGATAAAAATAAGGTTAACGCCTGGGGAAAAATACACCTGGAAGAGAAAATATCCTTTAAAACCTGAGGACCTGAGGGGAATCCAACCACTGCTCAGCAAATTCCTAAAACACGGACTCATTCGGCCCTGCCAATCCCCATGCAACCCTCAATCTTCCCCACTCAGAAGCCTAACAGAGAGTGTTGGTTTGTGCAAGACTTATGAGCAGTGAATAAGGCTGCCTCACCCAAGTGCCAGGGATTGCTCAGCATTTCTCTGTTTTGGACCTCACCGATACATTTTGTCTGTATTCCCCTACATCCAGACTTTCAATATCCTTTTTTCCTTTGAATTGGATGGACACTGACACCCTAGAGGCTACCCAGTATACCTGGACAGTGCTTCCACAGGGTTTTCAGGACAGCCCCCATCTTTTTGGAAACATGTTAGCAAGAGAACTGAGGGAACTGAGCCTTGAGAAGGGAACCCTGTTACAATATGTTGATGACTTATTGGTAAGTAGTGAGACCAAACAAGATTCAGATCACAATACTCTTAGGGTCCTAAATTTTCTGGCAAAAAGGGGATATAAAATCTCTCCAACCAAGGCTCAGATCTTACAGCAACAGGTTCAATATTTAGGATTTGTTTTGAGCCCAGGGGCATGAGCCCTGGCCATAGATCCGAAAACAGCAATTTGTGCATTACCAACTCCAACCACAAAGAGACAACTCAGAGGCTTCCTTGGGATGGCTGGGTTCTGTTGTATCTGGATTCCAACTTATGGCCTTATAGAAAAAACCCTATATGAGGCTCTAAAGGGAGGAGAAAGGGAAACCCTTCAATGGAATGAGAACCACCGTCAGGCCTTTGAGACTCTAAAGACTGAGTTGAATAGAGTTCCAGCACTGGGGCTTCCAAATTTGGACAAGCCCTTTACCCTATATGTTCGTGAGACATCAGGGACAGCACTAGGAATCTGACCCAAAAGTTGGGACCAGATCAGAGACCAGTGGCTTACTTTTCAAAACAACTAACAAAATGGAGCAGAACAATAACAAAGAATAAGACAATAAAATAAAATTTTAAAAGAATAAAAATTAAATAAAATTAGGAAAAAAAAGGTCATAAAAGGCCTTGGTGGTGTTGCGGGGGGCGTGGTGGGCAGGGCTCAGGCTCAGGACTCTCATGGCTGGAGGGGGCCCCAGAAGGCTGATGTTCAGGCCCAGGACCCCAGCAGGTTTGCCTGAGGCCCAAGCCGGTTGGGGAGATGCTAGCTGTGTTCCCCTCTGATCTCCCGATCCCCCAAAGGTCTCTCTCCATTCCCCACTGATCCCCACAACGTGGTTGGGCCCCTCCGCGTGTGGGAACCCCTCTCCTCCCCACCGCTGCCCCACAGGGAGGGGTGCCTGGTCCCATCACGCCTCAACCTTTCCTGCTCCCCTTCTTCCCCTCCACATCCTAGCCAGTCGTGCTGGAATTCCTTCCATCCCTTTAGGTGTCCGAGGTACCCCATCAATGCCTGGTAGGTGCCCTAGTTGTGATAAGATGCAAACTCTGTGTCCTTCTACTCCACCGTCTTCTGACTCATTGGCCCTGGGATGGCCAAGCTGCCTGCGGGCAGTAGCAGCCACAGTCCCTGTTGATTAGTGAGGCTTCCAAGCTCACCCTGGGACAACACTTAGATATTAACCCCTCATTAGGTATAACCTGTGCCAGAAGTCAAAGGACATCACTGGTTGACTGGAGCAAGGTTAACAAGATATCAGGCCCTCCTAATGGGTATCCCCTGTACATTCCCTTAAGGTATGCCTACCTGAACCCGGCAACTCTGTTTCCAGCAGTCGAGAGTGGAGACTCAGTGCATCCTGTGTATTGAGACCATAGAGCAAACTTACTCCAGCAGGTCTGACCTTCTAGATGAGCCTCTTGACAGCCCTGAGATCGAATGGTTTACTGATGGGAGCAGTTTTGTAGAAATGGGAACCCGAAAGGCGGGGTTTGCCATAGTTAGTCTAGATGAAGTTATGGAAGCCAAGGCCCTACCACCCCAGATGTCAGCCCAGAAGGCTGAACTAATTGCGTTGATGAGAGCTTTGCAAATAGGGAGGATAAGAAATTAAATATTTTTACTGACTCTAATTATGGGTTGCATGTGCTACAGGCTCAGGCTGCCATTTGGAAAGAAAGAGGAATGTTAACCACTAGAAATTACCCCATAAAACATAAAGATGTGATTCTGGCTCTTTTAGAAGCAGTGCAGCTTTCAACCCAGGTAGCAGTAATATACTGTAGAAGCCATCAGAGGGATGGATCTTTTGTGAGTGAGCCAAGGGAACAGCAAAGCTGATCAAATTGCAAAACATGTATCATGATTGCAGGAACATGAACAAGTTATGGCTCTAGAAATTGCCCCCCCTGATCTCCCTAGCCTTCCCCAGTATTCCCAACAGGAACAAGAAAATGCAAAAAAAATGGGGTATGAGAAAGGAAGCACAGGGTGTATAAAAAGGAGGATAAAGTTCTAATCCTACTGGCCCGACAGTGGAAACTCACTAAGAGTTTACATGATGCCGCCTACTATGGGAGGGATGTACTATGGGACTTGATGCAAAAGGCTTTTTCAGGGAAGGGGCTTAAAAGAACAGTAAAAACAAGTAACACTTGCCTGTGATCTGTGTGGCTGTAATAACCCACAGACCCATCCAATCCCTCCTTCGTTACTCAGGGCAATTCAATGCCAAGGGACATATCCCAGGGGAAGACTGGCAGTTAGATTTCACCCAAATGCCCCCATGATCAGGATATAAATATCTTCTGGTGTTTGTCGATACTTTCATAGGATGAGTTGAAGCCTTCCACACCTGATCTACAAAGGCTATGGAAGCCTGTAAGTCCCTTTTTAAAGAAATAATTATTCAGTGTGGACTTCCAAAGTCCCTCCAGAGCGATAACGGACCCTTTATAGCCAAAATCACACAGCAGCTCACAACAGCCCTAGGGATAGGCTACAAGCTACACACCCCTTGACACCCCCAGTCTTCAGGGAAGGTGGAGAAAATGAACCATACTTTAGAGAAAACCTTAGCAAAGCTCTGCCAAAAAACTCATGAACCCTGGACCAACTTGTACTCCTCAGGGTCTGTGTAGCCCCCAGGAGTGGTCTGAGACTTAGCCCATTTGAAATGATATGGGAGGCCTTTTCTTACTACTACATTGTACTGGATGGAGGTGAACCAGGGCCTGAGATATATTACTAATCTAGGACAAGTTCAGAAGGCAATCAGGACTATGCCCACAAAACACTGCCAGCTCCCACTAAAAATACAGACGAAGGAGCAGTCCCTTCACAAATAAACCCCAGGGACCAAGTTCTTAAAACCTGGAAAGTTGGATCCCCGAAGACCAACTATTGCCAAAATGGAAGGTCCCCTATAAAGTAATTTTAACCACCTCCACTGCTGTCAAACTCAAGGGACATCTTGTTGGGTACATTTGTCCACACTAAAGCTTTTACCTCCAGAAGCCCCACAGGTCACAACAGAAGAACAATACACCTGTGAGCCAGTGGAAGATCTGAGATATCTATTCAAAAGACAGGCACCATCAACAAATAAGTAAAATGATGTAGTGGGTTGGCCTCTATTCGAAGCCTTAATGGGACTTGGCACCTCTCTTGTTTCCTTGGTTGATGTGGTTCTTGACAACTGTCTGGCTGTTGATTACCTTCCGGCAGAACAAGGTAGAGTCTGTGCGACAAGTAATACTTACTGCTGCACTTGGATCAATGCAACAGGACATGTAAAATTAATATTAAGGAAACATACACCCAGGCAGAGTGGCTTCATAAGTTTGGCAGGGGCGATGTCGCCTCCCTTGTCTGGTCAACAGTTAAGGAAGCCCAAAGTTAACCTTGTTCCTTCCCTTTCCAGGCCCTTTAGTGGCTACTGTTCTTCTCATTTGTAGCCCTTGTTTGCTTACATGTTTTTTAAAATTATATTTATTTTTTGGCTGTGTTGGGTCTCTGCTGCTGCATGCGGGCTTTCTCTAGTTGTGGTGAGCAGTGGCTACTCTTCATTGCAGTGCACATGCTTCTCATTGTGGTGGCTTCTCTTGTTGCATAGCATGGGCTCTAGTCCCCTGGGCTTCAATAGTTGTGGTGTGTGGGCTCAGTAGTTGTGGCTCACAGGCTGTAGAATGCAGGCTCAGTAGTTGTGGTGCATGGGCTTAGTTGCTCCGCAGCATGTGGGGTCTTCCCGGACCAGGGCTTGAACCCATGACCCCTGCATTGGCAGGTGGATTTTTAACCACTACACCACCAAAGAAGTCCCTGCCCTTGTTGTTTAACCTTTTGGTTAAGTTTGTGTCTTTAGGCTCCAACAGTTTGAAGTAAGGCTTATGATGACTCAAGGAATTCAGCCCATTCCAACAGAAAGAAGGCGCAGTTCCCTATAGGTCCTTGAAACAATCAGAGAGGGACATCTATACCTCTAGGGTAGGCTAGGGTCTGCAACCCTTGTCCAGCAGGAAGAAGTTTCAGAAGAAGAGAGCTTCGACCCATTACCCCTTAAGAATAGGGCATCTAGTCCCTCAGGGGGCAATGAGACAGGCTGCGACCTGGGACCCTTTGCTACTGTGCTGCAATGCTTGCACCTGGATACACCTCTCCTCAAGCAACAAAATACAAGGAAACTATATGGGACAAAAAACAACTGCATGCTTGTGCAGTTAGGGCAAATTCTAAACAAAAGATACAAAGAGACCAAAAATCCCAATTGCCACTTTTAAAGAGCCTGGAGCAAAAGCAGGGGGTCAGGAGCAACAGCAGGGTACTGCACATGCCCCCTGCACACACCACCAACAAGGGGTGGGCACACCACCTGAGCCACTCCTCCGGCACAACTCCTGGTCACACCCCTACCTTCACTCCTTATAAGGAGCCAGCTCACAACCCCTCAGGGAGGGAGCAAGCAAGGAAATCTGTTGTTTGTTCTCTCTCCTCCATGATGCAGCAGGGGCCCCAGTAAAGCCTTGCCTAAATTTCTTGTCTGGCCTCTGATCACTTTCTATTGATTAAGGAGCCCAAGAACCCTGGTCAGTAACACCTCCAGCTGCATAACATTGGCAAGGAGACCCAGGTGCCACTTCTATATGGTGGGCAGGTCCAGCCAACACCTTTCTCCACAGGGGTTACCTAGAATACATGGATAAACTAAAGTTCTGCCCAAAATAATATTACAGAAGTACTGACACCCAAGAGGTGATAGGCCCTTGGGATAAACCTCTGCCAAATACAGACTGCAACTAGAAATATACCATATAACTGAGCACAACCTTATGAGGCCTTCTGGGTGTGGACCGCCCCCACTTGCCTCTTGTTTGTAGAAAAGCTTTAGTCTTCCAGGCCTCCCTTGAGTCATAAAAACCTGTCTCAAGATTTAATGACTGCAAGAACGTGAACATGTAGTAACAAAAGATAGCAGTTGGGTCAGGAGAACTGGTAACAATTTAAACAATAGATCACCCACATAGCAGAGTCACATAAACTTTAGTTCCTCCATGAAGGACATGGATAACAGTGTCTGATGCACAGTCCTTAGCTGTTTTGCAGATACTAAAACCTGCACCAGAAGGAAGAAGCTAACTGCATCATGACCATGAGCATGTAGCCCCCAGACCAGCTGGAGCCTGAGTATTGATGATGTTAACCCCTGTGACACCACACTTTTACCTCACCATCAGACAGAGAATTGTGCATGAGCTGATCACAGACCCTGCAGCTCTCTCCCTCACTCTATCTTTAAAAACCCTCCCCTGAAACTCATCAGGGAGTTTGGGTCTTTTGAGCATGAGCCACCCACACTCCTTCCTTGGCTCCTGCAATAAACCCTGCACTTTCCTTCACCACAACCTGATGTCAGTAGATTGGCATTGCTGTGCACTGGTGAGCTGACCCAAGTTTGGTTCGGTAACAACCAGAATGCCCAGACCTAGAAAGTGCGGCTAAGTGGCCTGTCACTCAGATTGCCCTAAGGTGAGCCCCTACCTGAACTGCATATGGCCCCCAGAGTTTAGCCAATCAGCAGTGTTCATTTTGAATATTCTGACACCCAGAAAATTTAGGAAAGGAGAGATGCAGCTACTACCAGCAGACACAGCATCAAGGCTAAAACTCACCAACAAGTGGAAGTTTTGCCCCAAGCCATTTTTTCAGTGGTCTGGAACCCATAATAACCCAAGAGCATATCCTCCTACAAAGCTGCCCATATATCAGCCATAATGGCCTAGACATGCTGTCTGTAATGCCAATTGTTTGATAAGTTTTAAAGATTATTTTAATGGTGGGACACAACACAATGACACTATGATAGATAAAAGACAGAACTTTTTAATAACTTGCAGTCCCAAACAAGAGAAGGCTGCCAGGCAGGGTTAAATGAGAGGTTGCACCTGGGACAGGGTAACAGCAAGTTGAAGCTCTAGGGGGCAGCTTGTACACGGCAAGTGGGCTGTCCTTAGCTAGGTGTTGTGGGCTCCCTGTGGATTGGCTAATTTAAATAAGTTATCAGACATAAAGGCATAAGAGTATCCCTAGTTATCTGATACCTGAACCTGGGGCAATTTTAACTGCTGCATAGTGCTTTGAGTGTGAGATACCAAGGGAAGTGATTGATGTGTGGACATAATAAGCTGTTCAGGAAGGGGAACTACCAGCCTCCAGCCAGGACCTCAAATTTCAGTCGACAGCATTTAAAAAAAGGATATGAGGGCAACATTCTGTTGTAGCCAACTTGAAGATAGAGGAGGAACTTTCATTCAAAATTTTGTTTGGATGTCCAGACTGACAATGACACACACATTCAAAGAGGGTACAAACATGTTTATTACTCACATAATGGAGGCTTTCTGGGGAGGGCAGAGCAGCTCCCAGGCAGGTCCTACACAGCTTGAAGAAAAAGGAAAGGAGACTGGCTTGGGGTTTGTATGATGGTTAGGGGTGGGGCTGAGACGAGGATTCCCATGCATGGATTGAACTTTCCACCTGCTCTAAAGTAAGGAGCACCTAGGCTTTCTTACCATCTTGCCCAGTTGTGAGGCAGAAATAGAAGAAGGAGAAGTTGGATTAAAAGCTGTCAAAAGCCAAATACCAAAACAAGTAGTGTTTTATAGACACATAGCTTGAACCACAGAATTTGGCTCGAGTATGTTGGAGTATATACATCTACTTTTAGTCCAAAGTTAAATAATTATCTCTCTTTTAAGGTATTTCAGACCTATAGCAACTACAGCTAAGTATCGTAGCCTTCTACCAATTTTTCACCTGTTTCCTCCACCCCCCCAAAATAGTTGAGAGATCGAGAAGACATAGGGATTGTGCAACGGGAAGCAGGGCTTTCAGGAGGATAAGTGTTTAAAGGCTTAATGCACTTTTGAAATTGCATTTGTCACTACACTTAGGCAAACTTAATGTTGTCCAGAATAAATATTAGATTTTTACAGCTTTGATTATTGCTGTTTTGTCCTTGTCAAGAGTTGAGCTTGTAAAAAATTAATAAAGACACCTGCATTAAATAGAGCCAGGAAACCAGCAGGGGGCGTTCGCACACCCTCCAACAGTAGCAGAGCCCTACAGGAGGAAGAAAGATCCTCTTCCTTCCTGACGAGGACCCAGCCAATAAGAAGCCATGGCCTCTTTGTTTACAACAGTTCGTCCCAACATCCTTTTCCCCTCATGAAGGAGTTCTACTTCCCTTGCTATGCAGGAGCTTTCAGGTACCTCCCCAAGTATGCAGACCTCAAATTGCAATTCTCTGCTGACCCTGAATAATCCCATCTTTGCTGGAGAAATATATGCAGTCTATTTGTCTTAGGTCAACACACTTCACAGTATTGCTGCTTAGAATCCATTTTGTTTGGCAAACTGACCTGCAGGGACCTTAGCTGACATTAGCCCCTCATGCAAGCACATGTCCTAGACAGCTGCCCACAG
This sequence comes from Tursiops truncatus, assembly GCF_011762595.2. Lineage (NCBI taxonomy): Eukaryota > Metazoa > Chordata > Mammalia > Artiodactyla > Delphinidae > Tursiops > Tursiops truncatus. Next base: position 120,482,484 of record NC_047035.1, read on the forward strand.
AGTCACAAGTGAATAAGTTCCTAATATGGCTCCCCCAACAGCCTTTCTGATCAACAACCCCTGTGGCCTCCCAGGGCCTTCCCTTTTCATTCCCCTTAGATAAGACCCCAAAGAAATTCACCAGACCCTGCTCTTCTGGCTTGAATTGACCAATCCAGCCTTGGTCCAGGAACCCCAAAGCACTACACCCATGACCCTAATAAAGGCATGTGCTCCAGGTCCTGTCTCTCTCTCTCTGCATTCACCTTGATGTCCCCAGTGGGCCCTCCAGGTGTACTGTGTCCTTCCTCCAGAGCCTCTGAGTAATTACTTCACTATTTCAATTTCTCTTGTGGTCTGTTGTTGAACTGCAACTCACCAGCCATCTGGCACCCTGCCCCACTTAACACATGTTAATTTAACAAAGTCATAACAACAGGCATCATGAGCAGGAACGTGGAGTTGCCCCTTAGCTCTCGTGGGTAATTCTCCCTGGAGGAGGCCCACCACTTTCTGGTATTTGTGCTGCAGTGTACCACCTACAAAGATGCTTCCTATCCTATAGTGCTAACTCTGAAGGGGACAACCAGAGTTTTCACAAACCTCAGAGCAATGCTCATCCGAGCTGATTTAGGTTTCTGTGGACATGTCTTCTACCCATCAGTGCCCCACAGATGGTGAATTCCCCCGGAGGGTGTTAGACTTCAGGTATAACTGTTAGGAAAACTGGCTAAGATTTTCATTAGTTAAAGGCTGGGACATACAGGTGACAACCCCTGTCCAAGCGTGCACTACCAGATAAAGGAGGGGACTCCCTTAGAAAAAGGAGACTCCCTTCCTCTGTATTTTCAGGACTCCAATAGTAATGAGTACAATTAGGGCACCCTGGCTCAGGAAAGCATGGAGCCTCAGGAAGGCAGGTACACCCAAGGCCTCTGGTCCCTCTCTTGCTACAAACATTGCTGCTGTTGCACCTCCTCCCCCAATCCTGTGGGATATTGTGGGCCACGGCAACACATGGTGGCAAAAGATACAATGGTCCTACATAAACAGCCTGAACACCTAGTGCCTTCCCTGCCTAAAATACCCAGGAAGTTAGCAAGCTCCTCACTAACTATAAAATGCCCATAGAATCAGGCTGGACATAGCTCAGTGCCCTGGTGAACTAGTATGCCAAAGCATTGTTTCTATGCCCTCAGAGTGTAGGGTCCAGTCCCAGTGATCCTGCCACCATCATACATGAGGGCGTGAGGGCCAACCCTATCCCTGTGAGGCTGATTGTGACACCCTGGAGAGGAAAGCAGATACCTATGAATTCAGCTTCTGAGGACATCCATCTTCCCAGTAATAACCCATAAGGTCAGAGCAGTGGGGGATTTGAAACTGAAACTTGAAATTTCATGCATCTCGGGATTCAAAAGATTTTTAAAGATTTTGTACAACAGGAGGAATAAAAAGGGACCAACTGACTGTTAAGAGTATTTAAATTTCTGTGACCTACTACTTACCATCACAGAAATAAGACAAATAGCTGGTATTACCAAAGACCTGAAAATTCATAACCTTTTAAAAGAACCCTAGGATCTAGCAGCCAAAACTTGCAAAGAAAGTATAAAAGCTGCCTGATTTGGCCACTTCTTAGGTTTCCATTTCTATGGGACCTCCATGTGCATGAATTTAAATTTGTTTCTTTTTCTCCTGTTAATCTGTCTTGTGTCAATTTGATTAGTCCAGCCACAACAACTCAAGTGGGAAAGAGGGGGAAATTTTCCCCCTCCCCAGTGGTTGGTGAGTCAGCCAGGGGGCTGGCTGGACATGTTTCCCACTCTGAGGCTGCTGCAGCTGAGAGATCCTGGGACATGTGACAAAGGCCAGCAGAAGGTAAGATTTCTTACATGTCAGCCTCCTGATCTCTGACCCCAAGGTCTCTTTCAAAGGGAAGTGGTGAGAGTGCCTTTTTTCTCTCTCTCTCTCACTCAGTTTAGATTATCAGGAGAAAATAATTGTGGAACTAAGTTCCTTGGACTTAGCAACACTTGTGGATTCTTCTCTCAAAGATGGTCACTGTTGCGTGTGTGTGTGTGTGTGTGTGTGTGTGTGTGTGTGTGTGTGTGTGTCTGTTTGCCTGTCTATTGTGTTGTTTGTCATAAGGAGGAAGAAATAGGGAAGAATGCAGGCAGAGTCCCTATCAGCCTGCTCTCTGAGCCAGGCTCACAGGCTGGTGAGTTAACCATTCTCACCAGACCACTGTTTCTTCAGTCAAACTCAGCTGTGGGTTCTCTATGTAAAACGGGAGGAGGTTTTTGTCTTCCATACTTTTCTATGTGCCTAGAGCTTGGCCTTGTGTCCAGTGGGAATATTCTCTGTGGTCTCTGACATCTGAAAGGTGCATCAGGTGGCCAGTTGAATAGACTGGGATTCTGAGACACAAAGTCACAAGCAGCACTCTCTTTGTCTGGCTGTGCCAGCTCCCAGGGGAGTTTTTCTTAAGGGGTACCAGTCCACAAGGGGCCTTTTTCATATCAACCTCTGTTGCTTGTTAATGCTGGACAAATTCCATTCCAGTAGCATCTGCCCAGTGCATTGATTAGCATATTTACAGCAGGAGGTGCCCCACATTATTTGTGGGACGCTGGAGACACCTTTTTCACTACACCATTCTTACTGCCAGCAGCAAGGAAGAGCTTTCACCTTCTTAGACTATATCTGGGAGTAAAATTTCTTGATCTTGTGAGGGCTATATACTCTCTTGTGAGATGCCTCTAACATCTTTGGGTAAACCAAAAAATGCTTATTGGTTTGAGTAACCTTTTTAAATTAATATAAGATCCTACTTGTCAATGGCCAGGCAATAGATACTTAAAATTGGCTGTATTTAAAAGGGAAAAAAATTGAGAGCTCTCATCATAAGCAGCTGTCATACTGGTACCTATGGGAGGATCAAATTGAAAAGAAAACAATTATAATGACCAGCCTTAAGGAACTCCTTATGAATATGAAAGAATAGAAATTAGTCTTAAAGCAAATTCCAACATCAATTCTCCTTTTCAAAAATTGATCTTTCTTCTCAGCAATTCCCCAGGTCCTCTTACAAATAATCAGGAAATAAATCAGCTGGAGTACAATATTTAAGGGCTTAAAGGAACAACTCTCTTTGTCTTGCAAATTCCTACAAAACTACAAGTACAACTCTAGAAACAAGTCAAGGCCCACCTATCTTTACCATCCTAAGACCTCACCTATTCCTCTCAAAATTGCTTGTAGATAGTCTTAAAGATCAGGATATTGGAGCAAAGTTGCCCTGTGCTTCAAAACTATTTTACTAATAATTATCCTAAGACTTATAATAGACAAATATACTCTAAAACTCCCAGGAGAAAACTTACATTTTTATTTATTGTCCTTAAAGATATAAATCTTATCATGCCTCAGAGAGGACCCAGGTGGCAGTCTAGGAGGATATGGAAGTCACCTCCCCGCACAAACACATCAACATTCATCTACCTATGGAATAACTCTCACAGAAAACCAATGGGAAACTGGCAGAAGGTCTCTTATATAAACAAAGGTGCAAGAAAGATCCCCACGTAACAAGGTAGGATCGGGGAAAAAAGCATCAGGATGGGTCCGGTGCCCCTGGGAGGGATCTCTGAAGGAGGGAAAGTCCACAGGTGCAGGACTTCAACCTGAGGAGCTCACTTGCCTGACAGGAGATTCACTGGGACAGGACAGAGGGGCTGGAGGGGCCTGGACTCTGCTGTCAAGGAGGGCACGTGTGCAGGCTTGCTAGCAATCAGGTTGGAAGGAGACCTATGCTGATGGCTGCCACCTCACCACACTTCCCAGCCCCAAATCCACACCAAGTGGGGCTGCTAGCAGCAGCCAGGAGCTGAATATTGAGCAGATAGGCCCTGGAGAAGACTTGATCTAGCTCCACAGAGACAGCCTGGAGGGCCTTGGGTGTGGTCTTGGCTGAAACTTAGAGCCCACTGTCAGTATGTTCATAGTGGGAGTGGGTCCAGCAGGGGTGGACTTTGTTGGTGTGCACACCAGGTGGCACCACAGAAATGCATGCCTTGGGAAGACAGCCCCTGGGGAGGAGTATGCAGTGGTTCATTTCCCAGTGGGAGCTCTCCCATTCCACCCGACCCACACCACAGCGTGAAGCTAGACCTAGGGTGGACAGGTCCTGGGAAAGCCCTGCCACATAGGCAGCCCAGGTCCCAGGCTGTATCAGCACAGCCACCTCAATTTCTGCAGCCACAGTACCACAGCCCCAAGCACCAGCCTAGCACCAGGTCTGGGACAAACACAACAGAGAAAGGGACATGATCTTGGCCTTTCTCTAGGCAGAACCATGGACACCTGCACAGGTGGCACTTAGGTCCTTTTGACCACTTGGTCGTAACTTGCTTCAGCAATCACCTCCTTGGGGACAGAGCACACACTTAAGGGCAATGGAGCCTTATGAAACCTGACCCTCAGGGCATCTACTCTAACAACTGGGGAACAGAACCTCCCCCCAACAGGGCTGTGACAGCCATGGAGCAAATAGGAGGCCCTGCTCAATAACCAGTGCAGGCTCCGGGAAGCACAACAATAACCCCCTATCAAGGGGATAATGGACAGAACACTGAGAAAAGATGTGGCTGGCATCCATACCAAAAACAGCTCTCACACCAAAAATACTGGATGCACACAGTCTACACAGGGATGCTCCCACATAAAAGCACCTCTTCAAGACCACAGTAGATAACTGTTTCCCTAAATTCATAGAGACAGAAAAACTTAAGTAAAATGAAAAAGCAAAGGAAGGGCTTCCCATTAAAAGAGCAAGAGAAATCCCCTGAAAGAACAAATAATGAAATAGACCTCACCAGTCTACTAGACACTAAGTTGAAAAAGGAAGTAATAAAAATGCTAAAGGAATGAAAAAAGATTATCAACAGAAATACAGATCCTTGTAACAAGGAACTAGAAACTATAAAACGGAACCAATCAAAATTAGACAACTTAATTGCCAAGATACAAAACCAACCTAGAAGCAATGAATAGCAGACCGAAGAATGCAAAAGAATGAATAAGTGACCTGGAAGATAGAATAATGGAAATCACTCTATCAGAACAGCAGACAGAAAGAAAAATTTTTTAAAAAATGAAAGCTGCATAAGAGATCTATGGGATAATATAAAGCATGCCAACCGACATACAATAGGGGTTCCAGAAGAAGAGAGAGAGAAGGAGTTAAAAATGTATTTAAAGAAATTATGTGGGACTTCCCTGGTGGCGCAGTAGTTAAGAATCTGCCTGCCAGTGCAGGGGACATGGGTTCAAGCCCTGGTCCAGGAAGATCCCACATGCCACGGAGCAACTAAGACCATGCGTCACAACTACTGAGCCTGCGCTCTAGAGCCCACGAGCCACAACTACTAAGCCTGCATACCACAACTACTGAAGCCCGTGCACCTAGAGCCCGAGCTTCACAACAAGAGAAGCCACCACAATGAGAAGTCTGTGCACCACAATGAAGAGTAGCCCCCACTCACCACCACTAGAGAGAAAGCCTGTGCACAGAAATGAAGACCCAACACAGCCAAAAATAAATAAATAAATGTATTACAAAAAAAAAAAAAAGAAATTATGGCTGAAAAATTTCGTACACCTAAAGAAAAAAACAGATATTCGGGTACAGGAAGCACAGAGGGTCCCAAACTAGATGAACACAAACAGACCCATACCAAGACATCATAATTAAAATGGCAAAAGTTAAAGATAAAGAGAGGATTCTAAAGGAGGCAAGAGTAAAACAAAGAGTCAGTTACAAGGGAACCCCCATAAAGCTGATTTTTCTTCAGGTATTTTGCAGAACAGAAAGAGGTGGCATGATATATTCAAAGTCCTGAAAAGGAAAACCCTGCAACCTAGGATACTCTACCCAGCAAGATTGTCATTTAAAATAGAAAAACAGATAAAGAATTTCTCAGACAAGCACAAACAAAGAGTATAGAAATACTAAACCTAAACATGCTACTAAAAATAAGTGGTTCAATTATGAAATCAAAGGGGAAATTGGAAAATACCTCAAGACAAATGACAATGAAAACACAACCTTGCAAAATCTATGTGATGTAGTTCTAAGAGGGAAGTTCATTGTGATACAGGCCCTCCTCAAGAAACAAGAAAAATCTCAAATAAATAACCTAAATTACTATCTTAAAGAATTAGAAAAAGAACAAATAAAATCCAAAGTCAGCAGAAGGAACTAATAAAGAGCACAGAGGAAATAAATAGAGATTTAAAAATCAATAGAAAAGATCAATGAAACCAAGAGCTGTTTTTTTTAAAAGATAAACAAAATTGACAGACCTCTAGCCAGGCTCACCAAGAAGAAAAGAGAGAGTACCCAAATAAAGAAAAGAAGAAAGAAAGAGGAAAAGTAACAACTGACACCACAGAAATGCAAAAAATTGTAAGAGAATACTAAGAACAGTTATATGCCAACAAATTGGGCAACTTAAAAGAAACGGAAAGTTTCTAGAAACTTTACAGCCTGCAAGCAGTTGACTCAAGAGAAAACAGATAATTTGAACAGACTTGTCACTAGAAGTGAAATAAAATCTGTAATTAAAAACAACAACAACGGCCAGAGGGAAGATGGCAGAAAGCAAGAAGAACTACAAGTCCTGCAGCGTGCAGAATGAAAACCACAGTCACAGAAAGAGAGACAAAACGAAAAGGCAGAGGACTATGTCCCAGATGAAGGAACAAGATAAAACCCCAGAAAAACAATTAAATGAAGTGGAGATCGGCAATCTTCCAGAAAAAGAATTCAGAATAATGATAGTGAAGATGATCGAGGATCTTGGGAAAAGAATGGAGGCATAGAGACCTTCAAGATAGCAAAGGAGTAAGATGTGGAGATCACCGTCCTCCCCACATATACATCAAAAATACATCTACATGTGGAACAATTCCTACAGAACACCTACTGAATGCTGACAGAAGACCTCAGACTTCCTAAAAGGTAGGAAACCCACCATGTACCTAGGTAGGGCAAAAGAAAAAAGAGACAAAGGAATAGGGATGGGGCCTGCACCTCTGGGAGGGAGCTGTGAAGGATGAAAAGTTTTCACACACTAGGGAGTCCCTTCACTGGTGGGGATGGGGGGTGGTGTGGGGAAGCTTTGGAGCCATGGAGGAGAGCACAGCAACAGGGGTAAAAGTAGCAGAGGGCAAAGTGGGGAGATTTCCGAACAAAGGATAGGTGCTGACCAGCACTCACCAACCTGAGAGGCTTGTCTGCTCACTCACTGGGGCAGGTGGAGGCTAGGATCTGAGGCTTGGGCTTCAGAGGTGAGACCGCAGGGAGAGGACTGGGGTTGGCTGTGTGAAGACAGCCTGAAGGGGGCTAGTGCACCACAGCTAGCCAGGAGGGAGTCCGGAAAAAAGACTGGACCTGCCAGAGAGGCAAGAGACTATTGTTTTGAGATGTGTAGGAAGAGGTGATTCCCACTCCATGTGCCCACAGAAAGCAGAGCACCAACTAAGTGAGCTCCAGAGATGGGCACGAGCCAAGGATATCAGCTGACAGCCCAGAGACGGGCATGAACTGCTAATGCTGCTCCTGCTGACACCAAGAATCCTGTGTGCAAGCATAGGTCACTACCAACACCCACCCACCCACCCCATGCAGCATGCCACTGCCAGGGTCCCATGATCCAGGGACAACTTCCCAGGGAGGACACCCTGCATGCCTCAGGCTGTTGTAATGTCATGGCTGGCCTCTGCCACAACAGGCTTGCCCTACATGCCAATTATGATTACCATACCCCTCCCTCTCCCCGGCATGAGTGAGAAAGAGAGACCTAATCAGCTGTTGCTTTAACCCCCTCCTGTCTGGGTGGGGAACAGAGACCTGAGGGTGGCCTACATGCAGAGGCAGGGCCAAAATGAAAGCTGAACCCCAGGAGCTATGTGAACAAAGAAGAGAAAAGGAAATTTCTCCGTGCAGCCTCAAGAGCAGCAGATAAAATCCCCACAATCAACTTAATAAACAGAGCATCTGTGTAAGAGAATAGAAACAAATGTCCCAAAATCGAGAGCGGTGGACATTAGGGTCAACTGTAGACTGGGGTTTTCTTTCTGGCTCTGATTTGGTTTTGGTTTTATGTTTATCTTAGTTTAATTTTTCAGTGCTTGTTATCATTGGTGGATTTGTTTATTGCTTTGGATGTTCTCTTTCTTCCTTTTTATGTACTTTTATTTTTAAAACTTTATTATTATTTCTAAATTTTTTTCCTTTTTTTCTCCTTTTGTGAGTGTGTATGTGTATGTTTCTTTTGTGATTTTGTCAGTTTAAGTTTGCTTTTATCATTTGTCCTATGGTTCAGTCTGTTGTATGTGTTGCTTGTTTGTTCGTTCTCTTTTTATGAGTGTGGTGTGTATGTTTCTTTGTGTCATTTTTTATGTTTAGTTTTGCTTTTACCATTTGGGTCTGGGGTTCTATCGATTCATTGTTCTATTTTATTTTTTTCTTCCTTTTTTTTCAAGACAAGAGGCTGGCAGTGTCTCGGTGATCCAGCCAGGTGAGGGAGCCTCAGTCTCCAAGGTGGGAGAGCTGAGTACAGGACATTGGACCACGAGAGACCTTCCAGACCCTATGAAATATCAATCAGCAAGAGCTCTCTCAGATCTACAGTCTCAACACTGAAGACCCAGCTCCACCCAACAGCCAGCAAACTCCAAGTGCTGGCCACCGCATGCCAAACAAACAGCAAGATATGGACAGAATCCCACCCATTAGCAGGAGGTCAGCCTAAGGTCATACAAAGTTGACAGACACTCCAAAACACACCACTGGACACTGGCCCAGCCCACTAGAAGGACAAGATCCACACCCACCCACCAGAACACAGGCACCAGTCCCCTCCACCAGGAAGCCTACACAAGCCACTGAACCAATCTCAGCCACTGGGGGCAGACACCAAAATTAATGGGAACTATGAACATGCAGCCTGTGAAAAAGAGACCACAAACACAGTAAGTTAAACAAAATGAGAAGACAGAGAAATATGCAGCAGATGAAGGAGCAAGGTAAAAACCGACCAGACCAAAGCAAATGTAGAGGAAATAGGCAGACAGTCTGAAAAAGAATTCAGAGTAATGATACTAAAGATGATCCAAAATCTTGGAAATAGAATGGTGAAAATACAAGAAACATTTAAGCAAGGACATAGAAGAACTAAAGACCAAGCAAACAAAGATGACAAACAACACAATAAATGAAATTAAAAGTTCTCTAGAAGGAATCAATAGCAGAATAACTGAGGCAGATGAACGGATAAGGGACCTGGAAGATAAAAGAGTGGAAATATTGCCACAGAGCAGAATAAAGAAAAAAGAATGAAAAGACTTGAGGACTAGTCTCAGTGACCACTGTGACAAAATTAAATGCAACCAACATTAGAATTATAGTGGTCCCAGAGGAAGAGAAGAAGAAAGGGTCTGAGAAAATATTTGAAAGAGATTAACATTGAAAACATCCCTAATATGGGAAAGGAAATGGTCAATCAAGTCCAGAAAGTGCAGTGAGTCCCATACAGGATAAATCCGAGGAGAAACACACCAAGACACATATTAATCAAACTATCAAAAGTGAAATACAAAGAAAAAATATTAAAAGCAGCAAGAGGAAAAGCCACAAATAACATACAGGGAGTTCCCATAAGTTTAACAGCTGATCTTTCAGCATAAGCTCTGCAAGCCAGAAGGGAAGTGGCAGGACATATTTAAAGTGACTGAAAGGGAGAAACCCTACAACCAAGATTACTCTACTCTGCATGGATCTCATTCAGATTTGATGGAGAACTTAAAACCTTTACAGACAAGCAAAAGCTAACAGAATTCAGCACCACCAAACCAGCTTTACAACAAATGCTAAAGGAACTTCTCTGGGGAGGAAAACACAAAGAAAGGAAAAGACCTACGAATAAGAAACCCAAACATTTAAGAAAATGGTAATAGGAACAACATATCGATAATGACCTTACATGTAAATGGATTAAGTGCTCCAACCAAAAGACACAGACTGGTTGAATGGATACAAAAACAAGACTCGTATATATGCTGTCTACAAGAGACCCACTTCAGACCTAGAGACACATACATACTGAAATGAGGGGATGGAAAAAGATATTCCATGCAAATGGAAATCAAAAGAAAGCTGGAGTAGCAATTCTCATATCAGAAAAAATACACTTTTAAATAAAGACTATTACAAAAGACAAGAAGGACATGACATTACGATCAAGGGATCAATCCAAGAAGAAGATATAACAATTGTAAATATTTATGCATCCCACCATAGGAGCATCTCAATACATAAGGCAAATGCTAACAGCCATAAAAGGGGAAATTGACAGTAACACACTCATATTAGGGTACTTTAACAACCCACTTGCACCAATGGACAGATCAACCAAAATGAAAATAAATAAGGAAACACAAGCTTTAAATGACACATTAGATCAGATGGGCTTAACTGATATTTATAGGATATTCCATCCAAACACAACAGAATACACTTTCTTATCAAGTGCCCATGGAACATTCTGCAGGATACATCATATCTTGGGTCACAAATCAAGACTTAGTAAATTTAAGAAAATTGAAGTCATTTCAAATATCAAACCGGCCACCTGACCTCTTGTTACAGAGTAAAATTTGGAGTCTGCCTTGCTGCCCCTGGGGCTCAGTAAATCATTCAGGAAATGCTTTCCCCCTAGTAATTTTCGAGACACTTCCCTTTCCCTTTGTTCCTTTAATCCTGAAACTATCCTCTCTGTCCTCCCTGCCTCTATAACCTGCCTTTCCTTCAAAGAGGGGACGTCAGGCAGTTACAGCATCATTCCTCTCAGAAAGAAGAGAAATCTCATATAAACAATGGTTCACTTACGCAAAAAGCAATGGGAAAAGCTGGCCTCAAAGTCACAAATTGGTCCAGTGGTTTCTCCCTGATCAGAGATTTTAAAAGAGATAGAAGTTCAAAATCATACAAGCAATGGCTGGAAGTTTGATCATAAACAAAATTCTCACCTTTACTCACCTGCCAAAAAGAAACTCAAACTGGGAATGGAATGAAAGTGCAGACTTTCTATACACCAGAGAAATACAATGGAAGAGACTCACACCTATGCTAATTGGACCCACAGAAGAAATACAACCTTGTAAGTACAGGCTTGACTGCCCTGGAAGCCAGTGGAAATATGAACAGACCAATCACAAGCACTTTTGGAAGCGCACAGGTTGGTCCTGAATAACAACTGCAGGGGGTGGGTTGAAACTGAAATCTCCCTCTTTCTGTCTCTTTCTCTTTTTCAGTCTTTCCTCTCTCCCCTCCCTTAACCTCTCCCTTGATCCTTACATCTGCATTCCCGTCCCCTTTATGTTGGAAAACTTCTTGTTTGTGTCTGGTGATTTGGTATCTTGTTCGTGATGTAGTTTTGTCCGTCCAACTGCTCCTGCAAGTCTCTACTGACATTGTGGGCATAGGTGGAGCACTTGAGCCTTGAAATACAAAACCCAGCCCACATTGCCTGAGACTCCAGCCTTGGGTTACTTAGTGGCATTTTAAAGAACAGAAAGAAAGACAAGAGCTTGCATTTTCCTTCCTCTGCTCTTGCAATGCACTATTCTGCCAGGGGCTCTCAGGGACTAACCTGACTCATCTGTAGTCCCCGAGACTGAGGGAAAAAAAGGGCCATTTTAAATTCAAGCAGGAAAACTATGAGATCTCTGGTTCTGTAGAAATTGGTTTGTCTGGTTTAAACTTGTGGGTTTAATTAATACAGATCCTGTCTTTAGAGTCATCAACGCTAAGTGCAATACTTTCACATGTATCTAGGGTTACTAGAAGTCAATAAGTGCATATTGTTTCTGTTATAAAATCTGTCAACAGGGAAAATAACCTGATATGATTAAATTTTTAAGGAAATGTAACTGGGATATAGAACTTTCTGGTAAATCTCTATAGGAATAATTATGTTTTGGAAACTTCCATCTAAAACAGTCTCTCCAAGTTTTGGTAAATCTGAAACTAAGCTAAATGGTAGGAATTAATTAAATATCCAGGCCATTTCAAATAAGATAAAATATTGGAACCATTAATTGCTAAACAGGTCTAAATTTATCTACTCTTGTCTTCTTGTGAGAGAGAAAACTAAAGCTGTTTGGTGCCGCCTTGAGATGTTCTCTACCAATCTACAGAATGCTACTGTAAAAGACAGTTCATGGTTGCTTAAGCAAAGTAGGATGTGTGTTTTCAGAAAAGAAGGTATGAGGAATGGAAATATATTTTGTTAAAGGGAAAAGTGTGATTTTGTCCTAGAGCTGGCTATTTCTGAATGGGGAAAGAATAAAGGACAAAGTATGGCTACAGAAAGTTGCAGAATGCTTGTGGAAGAGGAACATTGAGAAAAGAATTTTGTATGTGGTCAGGATTTTCTAAGGTTGCATTAAATTTAATTAGGTAAATGGATTTTATTAAGCGTAGGCTGATGCAAGACTGGATTTGGTTTCTCTCTCTCATAAGAGAACGAAGTTGTTCTGGAATGCTGCTTTTGATAACAGATCGTGTGAGTTCTTGTGCCTTTAAGTGATCTATATTTACTTTTGATTTTTCCCCTCACCTTATCTCAAGGAATAAATATTGTTTCACAGCAAACTATGATCCTAACTGACTGGGTGTTTTAAAACTTTTTAAACTTTTTGACAGAATTCCCAAATATCAAATTCTAATTGAAATTCTCTTGACTTCCAGTTAACTTTGGGGGGCTTCAAAGGGCCTCTGGAACATCCCAAAGAGAGATACTAAACTAACTGGGTTAATCTGTGAGGAGAGGTTTGTCAGGTTGTCTCTAAACGTTGACAAGATTAGGGATGAATTTATCAGGCTGGGGTTCACATTCTCACCTGTTAGGCCGTCATGGTTATTCTGGCCCACTGTTGCACCCTGGATGAAAAGGAACATATACTAAGAAAGGACAGAGAACACACAGATGGCCTACTGGCCACCAATCCACACCACCAAATTTATCAGGTGGATGGGGATACAATCCCAGAACATGACCCACACTGGGACTATGAAGATCGTGTAGGCCAGGTTAGGATGTAACACTGTACTACTTGCCTATCAGAAGGAATGAAAAGGTGTAAGGTGAAGGCTGTACATTATGATAAGGTCTGAGAGGTTACACAGGAAAAAAGATGAAAACCCTTCAGTCTTCCTGAGCCTGGTGAAAGAGGCATTCAGGAGGTACACCAATACAGACCCTGAGTCCTCAGAAGGAAGGACATTCTTGGCCATACATTTTGTCACCCAGGCTACTCCTGATGCCGGAGAAAATTACAAAAGCTTGAGGCTGGGCCCCAAACCCCATTGCAAACCTTGGTAGAGGAGGTCTTCAAGGCCTATAACAACCGAGACTTAATGGAGGAGGCCAATAACGGTAAGAGGCTAATAAAGAAAATGCAGCTTTAGGCTGCTCTGATCCACGCACCACCTCGAGGGGACCCTGAAGGGCTGAGAAGGCTGGACAGACCACCAAGAAGCTGCCTGGGTCCCGAACCAGTGTGCTTTTTGTCGGAAAGGGGGGCACTGGGAGGGGGAATGTCCTGAGCGCCCTCTAGTGGGATGCCCAAGGGGCAACACTGACCTGCCCCAGTTCCTTGTGAATCTCTCAGATGCAAGATTCCCACACACCAAATGACTGGCCCCGAGCAACTGCCCTGCTCTGGATCCCACTCAATCCATCCTCATTACTCCCACAGAGCCTTGGGTCACCCTCTGTGTGTCAGGTAGGAGAACTGAATTTCTTGAAGACAGTGGAGCTGTCTGCTCTGTTCTGGCTTGGCCGGCTGGCCCTCTCTCCATGACTCTACTGTGATGGGAGTTGATGGACAGGCAAAAGTAAGGCGATTTATGTCTCCCCTTGCCTGCAGAGTGGAGTCCATTGTTATTACTCCTTTCTATATATGTCAGAATGTCCTGTCCCTCTCCTCGGGAGAGATTTGCTAAATGAGTTAGGACCTAGTCTATTCTTAGGACAGGGTGAAGTCCAAGGAGGTAAAGAATCCAAACAGAGAATGCCATCTATTATGAGCCCCAGATGACCCACCTGTTGGGCATCAAAATATTCCCCAAGACCTCCCCAAAGAAATTAGAGAACAAGTAGATCCTGCGGTTTGGAATACCTTGGTGCCAGGAAAGCAAACTGTGTTCCCCTGATAAAAATAAGGTTAAGGCCTGGGGAAAAATACACCTGGAAGAGAAAATATCCTTTAAAACCTGAGGACCTGAGGGGAATCCAACCACTGCTCAGCAAATTCCTAAAACACGGACTCATTAGGCCCTGCCAATCCCCATGCAACCCTCAATCTTCCCCACAAAGAAGCCTAACAGAGAGTGTTGGTTTGTGCAAGACTTATGAGCAGTGAATAAGGCTGCCTCACCCAAGTGCCAGGGATTGCTCAGCATTTCTCTGTTTTGGACCTCACCGATACATTTTGTCTGTATTCCCCTACATCCAGACTTTCAATATCTTTTTTCCTTTGAATTGGATGGACACTGACACCCTAGAGGCTACCCAGTATACCTGGACAGTGCTTCCACAGGGTTTTCAGGACAGCCCCCATCTGTTTGGAAACATGTTAGCAAGAGAACTGAGGGAACTGAGCCTTGAGAAGGGAACCCTGTTACAATATGTTGATGACTTATTGGTAAGTAGTGAGACCAAACAAGATTCAGATCACAATACTCTTAGGGTCCTAAATTTTCTGGCAAAAAGGGGATATAAAATCTCTCCAACCAAGGCTCAGATCTTACAGCAACAGGTTCAATATTTAGGATTTGTTTTGAGCCCAGGGGCATGAGCCCTGGCCATAGATCCGAAAACAGCAATTTGTGCATTACCATCTCCAACCACAAAGAGACAACTCAGAGGCTTCCTTGGGATGGCTGGGTTCTGTTGTATCTGGATTCCAACTTATGGCCTTATAGAAAAAACCCTATATGAGGCTCTAAAGGGAGGAGAAAGGGAAACCCTTCAATGGAATGAGAACCACCGTCAGGCCTTTGAGACTCTAAAGACTGAGTTGAATAGAGTTCCAGCACTGGGGCTTCCAAATTTGGACAAGCCCTTTACCCTATATGTTCGTGAGACATCAGGGACAGCACTAGGAATCTGACCCAAAAGTTGGGACCAGATCAGAGACCAGTGGCTTACTTTTCAAAACAACTAACAAAAAGGAGCAGAACAATAACAAAGAATAAGACAATAAAATAAAATTTTAAAAGAATAAAAATTAAATAAAATTAGAAAAAAAAGGTCATAAAAGGCCTTGGTGGGGTGGCGGGGGGCGTGGTGGGCAGGGCTCAGGCTCAGGACTCTCATGGCTGGAGGGGGCCCCAGAAGGCTGAGGTTCAGGCCCAGGACCCCAGCAGGTTTGCCGAGGCCCAAGCCGGTTGGGGAGATGCTAGCTGTGTTCCCTTCTGATCTCCCGATCCCCCAAAGGTCTCTCTCCATCCCCACCGATCCCCACATCGTGGTTGGGCCCCTCCACGTGTGGGAACCCCTCTCCTCCCCACCGCTGCCCCACAGGGAGGGGTACCTGGTCCCATCACGCCTCAAGCTTTCCTGCTCCCCTTCTTCCCCTCCACATCCTAGCCAGTCGTGCTGGAATTCCTTCCATCCCTTTAGGTGTCCGAGGTCCCCCATCAATGCCTGGTAGGTGCCCTAGTTGTGATAAGATGCAAACTCTGTGTCCTTCTACTCCACCGTCTTCTGACTCATTGGCCCTGGGATGGCCAAGCTGCCTGTGGGCAGTAGCAGCCATAGCCCTATTGGTTAGTGAGGCTTCCAAGCTCACCCTGGGACAACACTTAGATGTTAACCCCTCATCAGGTATAATCTGTGCCGGAAGTCAAAGGACATCACTGGTTGACTGGAGCAAGGTTAACAAGATATCAGGCCCTCCTAATGGGTATCCCTGACATTCCCTTAAAGGTATGCCTAACCCTGAACCCAGCAACTCTGTTTCCAGCAGTCGAGAGTGGAGACTCAGTGCCTCTGTGTATTGAGACCATAGAGCAAACTTACTCCAGCAGGTCTGATCTTCTAGATGAGCCTCTTGACAGCCCTGAGGTCGAATGGTTTACTGATGGGAGCAGTTTTGTAGAAATGGGAACCCGAAAGGCGGGGTTTGCCATAGTTGGTCTAGATGAAGTTATGGAAGCCAAGGCCCTGCCACCCCAGGCGTCAGCCCAGAAGGCTGAACTAATTGCGTTGATGAGAGCTTTGCAATTAGGGAAGGATAAGAAATTAAATATTTTTACTGACTCTAATTATGGGTTGCATGTGCTACAGGCTCAGGCTGCCATTTGGAAAGAAAGGGGAACGTTAACCACTAGAAATTCCCCCATAAAACATAAAGATGTGATTCTGGCTCTTTTAGAAGCAGTGCAGCTTTCAACCCAGGTAGCAGTAATGTACTGTAGAAGCCATCAGAGGGATGGATCTTTTGTGGGTGAGCCAAGGGAACAGCAAAGCTGATCAAATTGCAAAACAGGTATCATGATTGCAGGAACATGAACAAGTTATGGCTCTAGTAATTGCCCCCCCTGAACTCCCTAGTCTTCTCCAGTATTCCCCACAGGAACAAGAAAATGCAGAAAAATGGGGTATGAGAAGGGAAGCACAGGGTGTATAAAAAGGAGGATAAAGTTCTAATCCTACTGGCCCGACAGTGGAAACTCACTAAGAGTTTACATGATGCCGCCTACTATGGGAGGGATGTACTATGGGACTTGATGCAAAAGGCTTTTTCAGGGAAGGGGCTTAAAAGAACAGTAAACACAAGTAACACTTGCCTGTGATCTGTGTGGCTGTAATAACCCACAGACCCATCCAATCCCTCCTTCGTTACTCAGGGCAATTCAATGCCAAGGGACATATCCCAGGGGAAGACTGGCAGTTAGATTTCACCCAAATGCCCCCATGATCAGGATATAAATATCTTCTGGTGTTTGTCGATACTTTCATAGGATGAGTTGAAGCCTTCCACACCTGATCTACAAAGGCTATGGAAGCCTGTAAGTCCCTTTTTAGAGAAATAATTATTCAGTGTGGACTTCCAACGTCCCTCCAGAGCGATAACGGACACTTTATAGCCAAAATCACACAGCAGCTCACAACAGCCCTAGGAATAGGCTACAAGCTACAGACCTCTTGACACCCCCAGTCTTCAGGGAAGGTGGAGAAAATGAACCATACTTTAGAGAAAACCTTAGCAAAGCTCTGCCAAAAAACTCATGAACCCTGGACCAACTTGTACTCCTCAGGGTCTGTGTATTCCCCCAGGAGTGGTCTGAGACTTAGCCCATTTGAAATGATATGGGAGGGCCTTTTCATTACTAGCTACATTGTACTGGATGGAGGTGAACCAGGGCCTGAGATATATTACTAATCTAGGACAAGTTCAGAAGGCAACCAGGACTATGCCCACAAAACACTGCCAGCTCCCACTAAAAATACAGAGGAAGGAGCAGTCCCTTCACAAATAAACCCCAGGGACCAAGTTCTTAAAACCTGGAAAGTTGGATCCCCGAAGACCAACTATTGCCAAAATGGAAGGTCCCCTATAAAGTAATTTTAACCACCTCCACTGCTGTCAAACTCAAGGGACATCTTGTTGGGTACATTTGTCCACACTAAAGCTTTTACCTCCAGAAGCCCCACAGGTCACAACAGAAGAACAATACACCTGTGAGCCAGTGGAAGATCTGAGATATCTATTCAAAAGACAGGCACCATCAACTAATAAGTAAAATGATGTAGTGGGTTGGCCCTCATTCGAAGCCTTAATGGGACTTGGCACCTCTCTTGTTTCCTTGTTTGATGTGGTTCTTGACAACTGTCTGGCTGTTGATTACCTTCCGGCAGAACAAGGTAGAGTTTGTGCAACAAGTAATACTTACTGCTGCACTTGGATCAATGCAACAGGATATGTAAAATTAATATTAAGGAAACATACACCCAGGCAGAGTGGCTTCATAAGTTTGGCAGGGGCGATGTCGCCTCCCTTGTCTGGTCAACAGTTAAGGAAGCCCAAAGTTAACCTTGTTCCTTCCCTTTCCAGGCCCTTTAGTGGCTACTGTTCTTCTCATTTGTAGCCCTTGTTTGCTTACATGTTTTTTAAAATTATATTTATTTTTTGGCTGTGTTGGGTCTTTGCTGCTGCATGCGGGCTTTCTCTAGTTGCGGTGAGCAGTGGCTACTCTTCATTGCAGTGCACATACTTCTCATTGTGGTGGCTTCTCTTGTTGCATAGCATTGGCTCTAGTCCCCTGGGCTTCAATAGTTGTGGTGTGTGGGCTCAGTAGTTGTGGCTCACAGGCTGTAGAATGCAGGCTCAGTAGTTGGGGTGCATGGGCTTAGTTGCTCCGCAGCATGTGGGGTCTTCCCGGACCAGGGCTTGAACCCATGACCCCTGTATTGCCAGGCGGATTCTTAACGACGGCACCACCAAAGAAGTCCCTGCCCTTGTTGTTTAACCTTTTGGGTAAGTTTGTGTCTTTAGGCTCCAACAGTTTGAAGTAAGGCTTATGATGACTCAAGGAATTCAGCCCATTCCAACAGAAAGTGGCCCAGGTCCCTATAGGTCCTTGGAACAGTCAGAGAGGGACTTCCATACCTCTAGGGTAGGCTAGGGTCTGCAACCCCTGTCCAGCAGGAAGAAGTTTCAGAAGACGAGAGCTTCGGCCCATTATCCCTTAAGAATAGGGCATCTAGTCTCTCAGGGGGCAATGAGACAGGCTGCGACCTGGGACCCTTTGCTACTGTGCTGCAATGCTTGCACCTGGATACACCTCTCCTCAAGCAACAAAATACAAGGAAACTATATGGGACAAAAAACAACTGCATGCTTGTGCAGTTAGGGCAAATTCTAAACAAAAGATACAAAGAGACCAAAAATCCCAATTGCCACTTTTAAAGAGCCTGGAGCAAAAGCAGGGGGTCAGGAGCAACAGCAGGGTACTGCACATGCCCCCTGCACACACCACCAACAAGGGGTGGGCACACCACCTGAGCCACTCCTCCGGCACGTCTCCTGGTCACACCCCTACCTTCACTCCTTATAAGGAGCCAGCTCACAACCCCTCAGGGAGGGAGCAAGCAAGGAAATCTGTTGTTTGTTCTCTCTCCTCCATGATGCAGCAGGGGCCCCAGTAAAGCCTTGCCTAAATTTCTTGTCTGGCCTCTGATCACTTTCTATTGATTAAGGAGCCCAAGAACCCTGGTCAGTAATACCTCCAGCTGCATAACATTGGCAAGGAGACCCAGGTGCCACTTCTATATGGTGGGCAGGTCCAGCCAACACCTTTCTCTACAGGGGTTACCTAGAATACATGGATAAACTAAAGTTCTGCCCAAAATAATATTACAGAAGTACTGACACCCAAGAGGTGATAGGCCCTTGGGATAAACCTCTGCCAAATACAGACTGCAACTAGAAATATACCATATAACTGAGCACAACCTTATGAGGCCTTCTGGGTGTGGACCGCCCCCACTTGCCTCTTGTTTGTAGAAAAAGCTTTAGTCTTCCAGGCCTCCCTTGAGTCATGAAAACCTGTCTCAAGATTTAATGACTGCAAGAACGTGAACATGTAGTAACAAAAGGTAGCAGTTGGGTCAGGAGAACTGGTAACAATTTAAACAATAGATCACCCACATAGCAGAGTCACATAAACTTTAGTTCCTCCATGAAGGACATGGATAACAGTGTCTGATGCACAGTCCCTTAGGTTTTTTGCAGATACTAAAACCTGCACCAGAAGGAAGAAGCTAACTGCATCATGACCATGAGCATGTAGCCCCCAGACCAGCTGGAGCCTGAGTATTGATGATGTTAACCCCTGTGACACCACACTTTTACCTCACCATCAGACAGAGAATTGTGCATGAGCTGATCACAGACCCTGCAGCTCTCTCCCTCACTCTATCTTTAAAAACCCTCCCCTGAAACTCATCAGGGAGTTTGGGTCTTTTGAGCATGAGCCACCCACACTCCTTCCTTGGCTCCTGCAATAAACCCTGCACTTTCCTTCACCACAACCTGATGTCAGTAGATTGGCATTGCTGTGCACTGGTGAGCTGACCCAAGTTTGGTCAGTAACAACCAGAATGCCCAGACCTAGAAAGTGCGGCTAAGTGGCCTGTCACTCAGATTGCCCTAAGGTGAGACCCTACCTGAACTGCATATGGCCCCCAGAGTTTAGCCAATCAGCAGTGTTCATTTTGAATATTCTGACACCCAGAAAATTTAGGAAAGGAGAGATGCAGCTACTACCAGCAGACACAGCATCAAGGCTAAAGCTCACCAACAAGTGGAAGTTTTGCCCCAAGCCATTTTTTCAGTGGTCTGGAAACCATAATAACCCAAGAGCACATCCTCCTACAAAGCTGCCCATATATCAGCCATAATGGCCTAGACATGCTGTTTGTAATGCCAATTGTTTGATAAGTTTTAAAGATTACTTTAATGGTGGGACACACAAAATGACTCTAAGATAGATAAAAGACAGAACTTTTTAATAACTTGCAGTCCCAAACAAGAGAAGGCTGCCAGGCAGGGTTAAATGAGAGGTTGCACCTGGGACAGGGTAACAGCAAGTTGAAGCTCTAGGGGGCAGCTTGTACACGGCAAGTGGGCTGTCCTTAGCTAGGTGTTGTGGGCTCCCTGTGGATTGGCTAATTTAAATAAGTTATCAGACATAAAGGCATAAGAGTATCCCTAGTTGTCTGATACCTGAACCTGGGGCAATTTTAACTGCTGCATAGTGCTTTGAGTGTGAGATACCAAGGGAAGTGATTGATGTGTGGACATAATAAGCTGTTCAGGAAGGGGAACTACCAGCCTCCAGCCAGGACCTCAAATTTCAGTCGACAGCATTTAAAAAAGGATACGAGGGCAACATTCTGTTGTAGCCAACTTGAAGATAGAGGAGGAACTTTCATTCAAAATTTTGTTTGGATGTCCAGACTGATAATGACACACACATTCAAAGAGGGTACAAACATGTTTATTACTCACATAATGGAGGCTTTCTGGGGAGGGCAGAGCAGCTCCCAGGCAGGTCCTACACAGCTTGAAGAAAAAGGAAGGAGACTGGCTTGGGGTTTGTATGATGGTTAGGGGTGGGGCTGAGACTGAGGATTCCCATGCATGGATTGAACTTTCCACCTGCTCTAAAGTAAGGAGCACCTAGGCTTTCTTACCATCTTGCCCAGTTGTGAGGCAGAAATAGAAGAAGGAGAAGTTGGATTAAAAGCTGTCAAAAGCCAAATACCAAAACAAGTAGTGTTTTATAGACACATAGCTTGAACCACAGAATTTGGCTCGAGTATGTTGGAGTATATACATCTACTTTTAGTCCAAAGTTAAATAGTTATCTCTCTTTTAAGGTATTTCAGACCTATAGCAACTACAGCTAAGTATCAGTAGCCTTCTACGAATTTTTCACCTGTTTCCTCCACCCCCCCAAAATAGTTGAGAGATCGAGAAGACATAGGGATTGTAGCAACGGGAAGCAGGGCTTTCAGGAGGATAAGTGTTTAAAGGCTTAATGCACTTTTGAAATTGCATTTGTCACTACACTTAGGCAAACTTAATGTTGTCCAGAATAAATATTATATTTTTACAGATTTGATTATTACTGTTTTGTCCTTGTCAAGAGCTGAGCTTGTAAAAAATTAATAAACAGACACCTGCATTAAATAGAGCCAGGAGACCAGCAGGGGGCGTTCGCACACCCTCCAACAGTAGCAGAGCCCTACAGGAGGAAGAAAGAGCCTCCTCCTTCCTGAGGAGGACCCAGCCAATAAGAAGCCATGGCCTCTTTGTTTACAACAGTTCGTCCCAACATCCTTTTCCCCTCATGAAGGAGTTCTACTTCCCTTGCTATGCAGGAGCTTTCCGGTACCTCCCCAAGTATGCAGACCTCAAATTGCAATTCTCTGCTGACCCTGAATAATCCCATCTTTGCTGGAGAAATATATGCAGTCTATTCGTCTTAGGTCAACACACTTCACAGTATTGCTGCCTTAGAATCCATTTTGTTTGGCAAACTGACCTGCAGGGACCTTAGCTGACATCAGCCCCTCATGCAAGCACATGTCCTAGACAGCTGCCCACAGAGTCACAAGTGAATAAGTTCCTAATATGACTCCCCCAACAGCCTTTCTGATCAACAACTCCTGTGGCCTCCCAGGGCCTTCCCTTTTCGTTCCCCTTAGATAAGACCCCAAAGAAATTCACCAGACCCTGCTCTTCTGGCTTGAATTGACCAATCCAGCCTTGGTCCAGGAACCCCAAAGCACTACACCCATGACCCTAATAAAGGCATGTGCTCCAGGTCCTGTCTCTCTCTCTCTGCATTCACCTTGATGTCCCCAGTGGGCCCTCCAGGTGTACTGTGTCCTTCCTCCAGAGCCTCTGAGTAATTACTTCACTATTTCAATTTCTCTTGTGGTCTGTTGTTGAACTGCAACTCACCAGCCATCTGGCACACTGCCCCACTTAACACATGTTAATTTAACAAAGTCATAACAACAGGCATCATGAGCAGGAACGTGGAGTTGCCCCTTAGCTCTCGTGGGTAATTCTCCCTGGGGGAGGCCCACCACTTGCTGGCATTTGTGCTGCAGTGTATCACCTACAAAGATGCTTCCTATCCTATAGTGCTAACTCTGAAGGGGACAACCAGAGTTTTCACAAACCTCAGAGCAATGCTCATCCGAGCTGATTTGAGTTTCTGTAGACATGTCTTCTACCCATCAGTGCCCCACAGATGGTGAATTCCCCCGGAGGGTGTTAGACTTCAGGTATAACTGTTAGGAAAACTGGCTAAGATTTTCATTAGTTAAAGGCTGGGACATACAGGTGACAACCCCTGTCCAAGCGTGCACTACCAGATAAAGGAGGGGACTCCCTTACAAAAAGGAGACTCCCTTCCTCTGTATTTTCAGGACTCCAGTAGTAATGAGTACAATTAGGGCACCCTGGCTCAGGAAAGCATGGAGCCTCAGGAAGGCAGGTACACCCAAGGCCTCTGGTCCCTCTCTTGCTACAAACATTGCTGCTGTTGCACCTCCTCCCCCAATCCTGTGGGATATTGTGGGCCACGGCAACACATGGTGGCAAAAGATACAATGGTCCTACATAAACAGCCTGAACACCTAGTGCCTTCCCTGCCTAAAATACCCAGGAAGTTAGCAAGCTCCTCACTAACTATAAAATGCCCATAGAATCAGGCTGGACATAGCTCAGTGCCCTGGTGAACTAGTATGCCAAAGCATTGTTTCTATGCCCTCAGAGTGTAGGGTCCAGTCCCAGTGATCCTGCCACCATCATACATGAGGGCGTGAGGGCCAACCCTATCCCTGTGAGGCTGATTGTGACACCCTGGAGAGGAAAGCAGATACCTATGAATTCAGCTTCTGAGGACATCCATCTTCCCAGTAATAACCCATAAGGTCAGAGCAGTGGGGGATTTGAAACTGAAACTTGAAATTTCATGCATCTCGGGACTCAAAATATTTTTAAAGATTTTGTACAACAGGAGGAATAAAAAGGGACCAACTGACTGTTAAGAGTATTTAAATTTCTGTGACCTACTACTTACCATCACAGAAATAAGACAACTAGTTGGTATTACCAAAGACCTGAAAATTCATAACCTTTTAAAAGAACCCTAGGATCTAGCAGCCAAAACTTGCAGAGAAAGTATAAAAGCTGCCTGATTTGGCCACTTCTTAGGTTTCCATTTCTATGGGACCTCCATGTGCATGAATTTAAATTTGTTTCTTTTTCTCCTGTTAATCTGTCTTGTGTCAATTTGATTAGTCCAGCCACAACAACTCAAGTGGGAAAGAGGGGGAAATTTTCCCCCTCCCCAGTGGTTGGTGAGTCAGCCAGGGGGCTGGCTGGACCTGTTTCCCACTCTGAGGCTGCTGCAGCTGAGAGATCCTGGGACATGTGACAAAGGCCAGCAGAAGGTAAGATTTCTTACATGTCAGCCTCCTGATCTCTGACCCCAAGGTCTCTTTCAAAGGGAAGTGGTGAGAGTGCCTTTTTTTCTCTCTCTCTCTCACTCAGTTTAGATTATCAGGAGAAAATAATTGTGGAACTAAGTTCCTTGGACTTAGCAACACTTGTGGATTCTTCTCTCAAAGATGGTCCCTGTTGCGTGCGTGTGTGTGTGTGTGTGTGTGTCTGTTTGCCTGTCTATTGTGTTGTTTGTCATAAGGAGGAAGAAATAGGGAAGAATGCAGGCAGAGTCCCTATCAGCCTGCTCTCTGAGCCAGGCTCACAGGCTGGTGAGTTAACCATTCTCACCAGACCACTGTTTCTTCAGTCAAACTCAGCTGTGGGCTCTCTATGTAAAACGGGAGGAGGTTTTTGTCTTCCATACTTTTCTATGTCCCTAGAGCTTGGCCTTGTGTCCAGTGGGAATATTCTCTGTGGTCTCTGACATCTGAAAGGTGCATCAGGTGGCCAGTTGAATAGACTGGGATTCTGAGACACAAAGTCACAAGCAGCACTCTCTTTGTCTGGCTGTGCCAGCTCCCAGGGGAGTTTTTCTTAAGGGGTACCAGTCCACAAGGGACCTTTTTCATATCAACCTCTGTTGCTTGTTAATGCTGGACAAATTCCATTCCAGTAGCATCTGCCCAGTGCATTGATTAGCATATTTACAGCAGGAGGTGCCCCACATTATTTGTGGGACGCTGGAGACACCTTTTTCACTACACCATTCTTACTGCCAGCAGCAAGGAAGAGCTTTCACCTTCTTAGACTATATCTGGGAGTAAAATTTCTTGATCTTGTGAGGGCTATATACTCTCTTGTGAGATGCCTCTAACATCTTTGGGTAAACCAAAAAATGCTTATTGGTTTGAGTAACCTTTTTAAATTAATATAAGATCCTACTTATCAATGGCCAGGCAATAGATACTTACAATTGGCTGTATTTAAAAGGGAAAAAAATTGAGAGCTCTCATCATAAGCAGCTGTCATACTGGTACCTATGGGAGGATCAAATTGAAAAGAAAACAATTATAATGACCAGCCTTAAGGAACTCCTTATGAATATGAAAGAATAGAAATTAGTCTTAAAGCAAAATCCAACATCAATTCTCCTTTTCAAAAATTGATCTTTCTTCTCAGCAATTCCCCAGGTCCTCTTACAAATAATCAGGAAATAAATCAGCTGGAGTACAATATTTAAGGGCTTAAAGGAACAACTCTCTTTGTCTTGCAAATTCCTACAAAACTACAAGTACAACTCTAGAAACAAGTCAAGGCCCACCTATCTTTACCATCCTAAGACCTCACCTATTCCTCTCAAAATTGCTTGTAGATAGTCTTAAAGATCAGGATATTGGAGCAAAGTTGCCCTGTGCTTCAAAACTATTTTACTAATAATTATCCTAAGACTTATAATAGACAAATATACTCTAAAACTCCCAGGAGAAAACTTACATTTTTATTTATTGTCCTTAAAGATATAAATCTTATCATGCCTCAGAGAGGACCCAGGTGGCAGACTAGGAGGATATGGAACTCACCTCCCCGCACGAACACATCAACATTCATCTACCTATGGAACAACTCTCACAGAAAACCAATGGGAAACTGGCAGAAGGTCTCTTATATAAACAAAGGTGCAAGAAAGATCCCCACGTAACAAGGTAGGATCGGGGAAAAAAGCATCAGGATGGGTCTGGTGCCCCTGGGACGGATCTGTGAAGGAGGGAAAGTCCACAGGTGCAGGACTTCAACCTGAGGAGCTCACTTGCCTGATAGGAGATTCACTGGGACAGACAGAGGGGCTGGAGGGGCCTGGACTCTGCTGTCAGGGAGGGCACGTGTGCAGGCTTGCTAGCAATCAGGTTGGAAGGAGACCTATGCTGATGGCTGCCACCTCACCACACTTCCCAGCCCCAAATCCACACCAAGTGGGGCTGCTAGCAGCAGCCAGGAGCTGAATATTGAGCAGATAGGCCCTGGAGAAGACTTGATCTAGCTCCACAGAGACAGCCTGGAGGGCCTTGGGTGTGGTCTTGGCTGAAACTTAGAGCCCACTGTCAGTATGTGCATAGTGGGAGTGGGTCCAGCAGGGGTGGACTTTGTTGGTGTGCACACCAGGTGGCACCACAGAAATGCATGCCTTGGGAAGACAGCCCCTGGGGAGGAGTATGCAGTGGTTCATTTCCCAGTGGGAGCTCTCCCATTCCAGCCGACCCACACCACAGCTTGAAGCTAGACCTAGGGTGGACAGGTCCTGGGAAAGCCCTGCCACATAGGCAGCCCAGGTCCCAGGCTGTATCAGCACAGCCACCTCAATTTCTGCAGCCACAGTACCACAGCCCCAAGCACCAGCCTAGCACCAGGTCTGGGACAAACACAACAGAGAAAGGGACATGATCTTGGCCTTTCTCTAGGCAGAACCATGGACACCTGCACAGGTGGCACTTAGGTCCTCTTGACCACTTGGTCGTAACTTGCTTCAGCAATCACCTCCTTGGGGACAGAGCACACACTTAAGGGCAATGGAGCCTTATGAAACCTGACCCTCAGGGCATCTACTCTAACAACTGGGGAACAGAACCTCCCCCCAACAGGGCTGTGACAGCCATGGAGCAAATAGGAGGCCCTGCTCAATAACCAGTGCAGGCTCCGGGAAGCACAACAATAACCCCCTATCAAGGGGATAATGGACAGAACACTGAGAAAAGATGTGGCTGGCATCCATACCAAAAACAGCTCTCACACCAAAAATACTGGATGCACACAGTCTGCACAGGGATGCTCCCACATAAAAGCACCTCTTCAAGACCACAGTAGATAACTGTTTCTCCTAAATTCATAGAGACAGAAAAACTTAAGTAAAATGAGAAAGCAAAGGAAGGGCTCCCCATTAAAAGAGCAAGAGAAATCCCCTGAAAGAACAAATAATGAAATAGACCTCACCAGTCTACTAGACACTAAGTTGAAAAAGGAAGTAATAAAAATGCTAAAGGAATGAAAAAAGATTATCAACAGAAATACAGATCCTTGTAACAAGGAACTAGAAACTATAAAACGGAACCAATCAAAATTAGACAACTTAATTGCCAAGATACAAAACCAACCTAGAAGCAATGAATAGCAGACCGAAGAATGCAAAAGAATGAATAAGTGGTCTGGAAGATAGAATAATGGAAATCACTCTATCAGAACAGCAGACAGAAAGAAAAATTTTTTAAAAAATGAAAGCTGCATAAGAGATCTATGGGATAATATAAAGCATGCCAACCGACATACAATAGGGGTTCCAGAAGAAGAGAGAGAGAAGGAGATAAAAATGTATTTAAAGAAATTATGTGGGACTTCCCTGGTGGTGCAGTAGTTAAGAATCTGCCTGCCAGTGCAGGGGACATGGGTTCAAGCCCTGGTCCAGGAAGATCCCACATGCCACGGAGCAACTAAGACCATGCGTCACAACTACTGAGCCTGTGCTCTAGAGCCCACGAGCCACAACTACTAAGCCTGCATACCACAACTACTGAAGCCCGTGCACCTAGAGCCCGAGCTCCACAACAAGAGAAGCCACCACAATGAGAAGTCTGTGCACCACAATGAAGAGTAGCCCCCACTCACCACAACTAGGGAGAAAGCCTGTTCACAGCAATGAAGACCCAACACAGCCAAAAATAAATAAATAAATGTATTACAAAAAAAAAAAAAAAAAGAAATTATGGCTGAAAATTTTCCTAAACCTAAAGAAAAAAACAGATATTCGGGTACAGGAAGCACAGAGGGTCCCAAACTAGATGAACACAAACAGACCCATACCAAGACATCATAATTAAAATGGCAAAAGTTAAAGATAAAGAGAGGATTCTAAAGGAGGCAAGAGAAAAACAAAGAGTCAGTTACAAGGGAACCCCCATAAAGCTGATTTTTCTTCAGGTATTTTGCAGAACAGAAAGAGGTGGCATGATATATTCAAAGTCCTGAAAAGGAAAACCCTGCAACCTAGGATACTCTACCCAGCAAGATTGTCATTTAAAAGAGAAAAACACATAAAGAATTTCTCAGACAAGCACAAACAAAGAGTATAGAAATACTAAACCTAAACATGCTACTAAAAATAAGTGGATCAATTATGAAATCAAAGGGGAAATTGGAAAATACCTCGAGACAAATGACAATGAAAACACAACCTTGCAAAATCTATGTGATGTAGTTCTAAGAGGGAAGTTCATTGTGATACAGGCCCTCCTCAAGAAACAAGAAAAATCTCAAATAAATAACCTAAACTACTATCTTAAAGAATTAGAAAAAGAACAAATAAAATCCAAAGTCAGCAGAAGGAACTAGTAAAGATCACAGAGGAAATAAATCGAGATTTAAAAAACAATAGAAAATATCAATGAAACCAAGAGCTGGTTTTTTGAAAAGATAAACAAAATTGACAGACCTCTAGCCAGGCTCACCAAGAAGAAAAGAGAGAGGACCCAAATAAAGAAAATAAGAAAGAAAGAGGAGAAGTAAAAACTGATATCACAGAAATGCAAAAAATTGTAAGAGAATACTAAGAAGAGTTATATGCCAACAAATTGGGCAACTTAGAAGAAATGGACAAGTTTCTAGAAACTTTCAGCCTGCAGCAGTTGAGTCAAGAGAAAACAGATAATTTGAACAGTCTTGTCACTAGAAGTGAAATAAAATCTGTAATTAAAAACAACAACAACGGCCAGAGGGAAGACGGCAGAAAGCAAGAAGAACTACAGTCCTGCAGCGTGCAGAATGAAAACCACAGTCACAGAAAGAGAGACAAAACGAAAAGGCAGAGGACTATGTCCCAGATGAAGGAACAACATAAAACCCCAGAAAAACAATTAAATGAAGTGGAGATCGGCAATCTTCCAGAAAAAGAATTCAGAATAATGATAGTGAAGATGATCGAGGATCTTGGGAAAAGAATGGAGGCATAGAGACCTTCAAGATAGCGAAGGAGTAAGATGTGGAGATCACCGTCCTCCCCACATATACATCAAAAATACATCTACATGTGGAACAATTCCTACAGAACACCTACTGAATGCTGACAGAAGACCTCAGACTTCCTAAAAGGTAGGAAACCCACCATGTACCTAGGTAGGGCAAAAGAAAAAAGAGACAAAGGAATAGGGATGGGGCCTGCACCTCTGGGAGGGAGCTGTGAAGGATGAAAAGTTTTCACACACTAGGGAGTCCCTTCACTGGTGGGGATGGGGGCTGGTGTGGGGAAGCTTTGGAGCCATGGAGGAGAGCACAGCAACAGGGGTAAAAGTAGCAGAGGGCAAATAGGGGAGATTTCCATACAAAGGATAGGTGCTGACCAGCACTCACCAACCTGAGAGGCTTGTCTGCTCACTCACTGGGGCAGGTGGAGGCTGGGATCTGAGGCTTGGGCTTCAGAGGTGAGACCGCAGGGAGAGGACTGGGGTTGGCTGTGTGAAGACAGCCTGAAGGGGGCTAGTGCACCACAGCTAGCCAAGAGGGAGTCCAGAAAAAAGACTGGACCTGCCGGAGAGGCAAGAGACTATTGTTTTGAGATGCGTAAGAAGAAGTGATTCCCACTCCCTGTGCCCACAGAAAGCAGAGCACCAACTAAGTGAGCTCCAGAGATGGGCACGAGCCAAGGATATCAGCTGACAGCCCAGAGACGGGCATGAACTGCTAATGCTGCTGCTGCTGACACCAAGAATCCTGTGTGCAAGCACAGGTCACTACCAACACCCACCCACCCACCCCGTGCAGCATGCCACTGCCAGGGTCCCATGATCCAGGGACCACTTCCCAGGGAGGACACACTGCATGCCTCAGGCTGTTGTAATGTCATGCTGGCCTCTACCACAACAGGCTTGCCCTACATGCCAATTATGATTACCATACCCCTCCCTCTCCCCAGCCTGAGTGAGAAAGAGAGACCTAATCAGCTGTTGCTTTAACCCCCTCCTGTCTGGGTGGGGAACAGAGACCTGAGGGTGGCCTACATGCAGAGGCAGGGCCAAAATGAAAGCTGAACCCCAGGAGCTATGTGAACAAAGAAGAGAAAAGGAAATTTCTCCGTGCAGCCTCAAGAGCAGCAGATAAAATCCCCACAATCAACTTAATAAACAGAGCATCTGTGTAATAGAATAGAAGACAAATGTCCCAAAATCGAGAGAGTGAACATTAGGGTCACCTATAGACGGGGTTTGCTTTCTGGCTCTGATTTGGTTTTGGTTTTATGTTTATCTTAGTTTAGTTTTTAGTGCTTGTTACCATTGGTTGATTTGTTTATTGCTTTGGATGTTCTCTTTCTTCCTTTTTATGTACTTTTATTTTTAAAACTTTATTATTATTTCTAAATTTTTTTCCTTTTTTTCTCCTTTTGTGAGTGTGTATGTGTATGTTTCTTTTGTGATTTTGTCAGTTTAAGTTTGCTTTTATCATTTGTCCTATGGTTCAGTCTGTTGTATGTGTTGCTGTTTGTTCGTTCTCTTTTTATGAGTGTGTGTGTGTATGTTTCTTTGTGTCATTTTTTATGTTTAGTTTTGCTTTTACCATTTGGGTCTGGGGTTCTATCGATTCATTGTTCTATTTTATTTTTTTCTTCCTTTTTTTTCAAGCCAAGAGGCTGGCAGTGTCTCGGTGATCCAGCCAGGTGAGGAGCCTCAGTCTCCAAGGTGGGAGAGCTGAGTACAGGACATTGGACCAAGAGAGACCTCCCAGACCTATGAAATATCAATCAGCAAGAGCTCTCTCAGATCTACATCTCAACATGAAGACCCAGCTCCACCCAACAGCCAGCAAACTCCAATGCTGGCCACCGCATGCCAAACAAACAGCAAGATATGAACAGAATCCCACCCATTAGCAGGAGGTCACCTAAGGTCATACAAAGTTGACAGACACTCCAAAACACACCACTGGACACGGCCCAGCCCACTAGAAGGACAAGATCCACACCCACCCACCAGAACACAGGCACCAGTCCCCTCCACCAGGAAGCCTACACAAGCCACTGAACCAATCTCAGCCACTGGGGGCAGACACCAAAATTAATGGGAACTATGAACCTGCAGCCTGTGAAAAAGAGACCACAAACACAGTAAGTTAAACAAAATGAGAAGACAGAGAAATATGCAGCAGATGAAGGAGCAAGGTAAAAACCGACCAGGCCAAACAAATGTAGAGGAAATAGGCAGACAGTCTGAAAAAGAATTCAGAGTAATGATACTAAAGATGATCCAAAATCTTGGAAATAGAATGGTGAAAATACAAGAAATATTTAGCAAGGACATAGAAGAACTAAAGACCAAGCAAACAAAGATGAACAACACAATAAATGAAATTAAAAGTTCTCTAGAAGGAATCAATAGCAGAATAACTGAGGCAGATGAACGGATAAGGGACCTGGAAGATAAAAGAGTGGAAATATTTGCCACAGAGCAGAATAAAGAAAAAAGAATGAAAAGACTTGAGGACAGTCTCAGTGACCACTGTGACAAAATTAAATACACCAACATTAGAATTATAGTGGTCCCAGAAGAAGAGAAGAAGAAAGGGTCTGAGAAAATATTTAAAGAGATTAACATTGAAAACATCCCTAATATGGGAAAGGAAATGGTCAATCAAGTCCAGAAAGTGCAGCGAGTCCCATACAGGATAAATCCGAGGAGAAACACACCAAGACACATATTAATCAAACTATCAAAAGTGAAATACAGAGACAAAATATTAAAAGCAGCAAGGGAAAAGCCACAAATAACATACAGGGAGTTCCCATAAGTTTAACAGCTGATCTTTCAGCATAAGCTCTGCAAGCCAGAAGGAAGTGGCAGGACATATTTAAAGTGATGAAAGGGAGAAACCTACAACCAAGATTACTCTACTCTGCATGGATCTCATTCAGATTTGATGGAGAACTTAAAACCTTTACAGACAAACAAAAGCTAAGAGAATTCAGCACCACCAAACAAGCTTTACAACAAATGCTAAAGGAACTTCTCTGGGGAGGAAACACAAAAGAAGGAAAAGAGCTACAATAAGAAACCCAAACATTTAAGAAAATGGTAATAGGAACAAACATATCGATAATTACCTTACATGTAAATGGATTAAGTGCTCCAACCAAAAGACACAGACTGGTTGAATGGATACAAAAACTAGACTCGTATATATGCTGTCTACAAGAGACCCACTTCAGACCTAGAGACACATACATACTGAAAGGAGGGGATGGAAAAAGATATTCCATGCAAAAGGAAATCAAAAGAAAGCTGGAGTAACAACTCTCATATCAGAAAAAATACACTTTAAAATAAAGACTATTACAAAAGACAAAGAAGGACATGACATAACGATCAAGGGATCAATCCAAGAAGAAGATATAACAATTGTAAATATTTATGCACCCACCATAGGAGCACCTCAATACATAAGGCAAATGCTAACAGCCATAAAAGGGGAAATTGACAGTAACACAGTCATATTAGGGTACTTTAACAACCCACTTTCACCAACGGACAGATCAACCAAAATGAAAATAAATAAGGAAACACAAGCTTTAAATGACACATTAGATCAGATGGGCTTAACTGATATTTATAGGATATTCCATCCAAACAGTACAGAATACACTTTCTTATCAAGTGCTCATGGAACATTCTGCAGGATACATCATTATCTTGGGTCACAAATCAAGACTTAGTAAGTTTAAGAAAATTGAAGTCATTTCAAATATCTTTTCCGACCACAATACTATGAAAAAAAGATATCAATTACAGGAAAGAAACTGTAAAAAATATAAAAAACATGGAGGCTAAACACTATGCTAGTAAATAACTGAGAGATCACTGAAGAAATCAAAGAGGAAATTACAAAATACCTAGAAACAAATAATGGTGAAAACACAACGACCCAAAACCTAAGGGATGCAGCAAAAGCAGTCTTAAGAGGGAAGTTTATAGCAATACAATCCTACATGAAGAAAGAAGAAAAATCTCATATAAACAAAAATACCTTACACCTAAAGCAATTAGAGAAAGAAGGACAAAAAAGTCCAAAGTTAGCAGACGGAAAGAAATCATGAAGATCAGATCAGATATAAATAAAAGAGAAATGAAGTAAACAAAAGCAAAAATCAATACAAGCAAAAGCTGGTTCTTTGAGAAGATAAACAAAATTGATAAACCATTAGCCAGACTCACCAAGGATAAAAGGGAGAAGACTCAAATCAACAGAATTAGAAATGAAAAAGAAGAACTTACAATGGACACCAGAGAAATACAAAGGATCATAAGAGACTACTACAGGCAACTATATGCTAATAAAATGGACAAACTGGAAGAAATGGACAAATTCTTAGAAAAGTACAACCTTCCAAACTGAACCAGGAAGAAATAGAAAATATGAACAGACCAATCACAAGCACTGAAATTGAAACTGTGTATAAAAATCTTCCAACAGACAAAAGCCCAGGAGCAGATGGCTTCACAGGTGAATTCTATGAAACATTTAGAGAAGAGCTAACACCTATCCTTATCAAACTCTTCCAAAGAATAGCAGAGGAAGGAACACTCCCAAACTCATTCTGCGAGGCAATCATCACCCTGATACCAAAATCAGACAAGGACATCACAAAGAAAGAAAACTACAGACCAATATCACTGATGAACATAGACGCAAAAATACTCAACAAAATACTAGCACACAGAATCCAACAGCACATTAAAAGGATCACACACAATCATCAAGTAGGGTTTATCCTAGGAATTCAAGGATTCTTCAATGTATGCAAATCAATCTGTGTGATAATCCATATTAACAAATTGAAGGATGAAAACACATGATAATCTCAATAGATGCAGAAAGAGCTTTTGACAACATTCAACACCCATTAAGGAGAAAAACTCTCCAGAAAGTAGGCATAGGGGGAAACTACCGCAACATAATAAAGGCCAATTATGACAAACCCACAGGCAGCATCGTTCTCAATGCTGACAAACTGAAACCATCAGTTTGCAATCAGGAATAAGACAAGGTTGCCCACTCTGCAACACTATTATTCAACATAGATTTGGAAGTCCTAGCCATGGCAATAAGGGGAGAAAAAGAAATAAAAGAAATCCAAATCAGAAAAGAAGAAGTAAAACTGTCACTGTTTGCAGATGACATAATACTATATACATAGAGAATCCTAAAGATGCTACCAGAAATTACTAGAGCTAATCAATGAATTTGGTAAAATAGCAGGATACAAAAATTAGGCACAGAAATCTCTTGCATTCCTATACGCTAACGACAAAATATCTAAAAGAGAAATTAAGGAAACTCTCCCATTTACCATTGCAACAAAAAGAATAAAATACCTAGGAATAAACCTACCTAAGGAGACAAAAGACCTCTATGCAGAAAACTATAAGACACAGATGAAAGAAATCAAAGACTATACAACCAGATGGAGAGATATACCATGTTTTTGGATTGGAGGAATCAACATTGTGAAAATGACTATAATACCCAAAGCAATCTACAGATTCAGTGCAATCCCTATCAAACTACCAATGGCATTTTTCACACAACTAGAACAAAAACTTTCACAATTTGTATGGAAACAGAAAAGACCCGGAAGAGCCAACATAATACCGAGAAAGAAAAATGGACCTGGAGGAATCAGGCTGTCTGACTTCAGACTATACTGCAAATCTACAGTAATCAAGACACTATGGTACTGGCACAAAAACAGAAATATAGATCAATGGAACAGGAGAGGAAGCCCAGAGAAAAAACCATGCACATATGGTCACCTTATCTTTGATAAAGGAGGCAAGAATATACAATGGAGAAAAGACAGCCTCTTCAATAATTGGTGCCGGGAAAACTCTACTGATACATGTAAAAGAATGAAATTAGAACACTTGTGAACACCATACACAAAAATAAACTCAAAATGGATTAAAGACTAAATGTAAGGCCAGACACTATAAAACACTTAGAGGAAAACATACACAAAACACTCTGACATAAATCACAGCAAGACCCTTTTTGACCCACCTTTTAGAGAAATGGGAATAAAAACAAAAATAAACAAATGGGACCTAATGAAACTTAAAACCTTTTGCACAGCAAATGAAACCAAACAAGATGAAAAGACAACACTCAGAATGAGATAAAATATTTGCAATTGAAGCAACTGACAAAGGATTAATATCCAAAATATACAAGCAGCTCATGCAGCTCAATATCAAAAAATACCCCAAACAACCCAGTCCCATAATGGGTGGAAAACCTAAATAGACATTTCTCCAAAGAAGATATACAGACTACCAACAAACACATGAAAGGATGTTTAACATCACTAATCATTAGAGAAATGCAAATCAAAACCACAATGAGGTATCACCTCACACCAGTCAGAATGGCCATCATGAAAAATTGTACAAAGAAAAAATGCTGGAGAGGGTGTAGAGAAAAGGGAACCCTCTTGTACTGTTGGTGGGAATGTAAATTGATACAGCCACTATGGAGAAGAGTATGACGGTTCCTTAAAAAAGTAAAAATAGAACTACCATATGGCCCAGGAATCCCACTACTGGGCATATA
Source organism: Tursiops truncatus (assembly GCF_011762595.2). Taxonomy (NCBI): domain Eukaryota; kingdom Metazoa; phylum Chordata; class Mammalia; order Artiodactyla; family Delphinidae; genus Tursiops; species Tursiops truncatus. Next base: position 120,518,202 of record NC_047035.1, read on the forward strand.
CCCTGTGAAAACCATAATTCAAAAAGACACATGTAAGCCAATGTTCATTGCAGCTCTATTTACAATAGCCAGGACATGGAAGCAACCTAAGTGTCCAAACAGAATTCAACAGTACATTAAAAGGATCATCCACCATGATCAAGTGGAACTTATCCCAGCTATGCAAGGCTTCTTCATTAAATACAAATCAATCAATGTGATACACCATGTTAACAAATAGAAGAATAAAAACCATATGATATTCTCAGTAGATCCAGAGAAAGCTTTTGGCAAAATTCAAGACAAATTTATGATAAAAAACTCTCCAGATAGTGGGCATTGAGGGAACCTACCCCAACATAATAAAGGCCATGTACGACAAACACACATCAAACATCATTCTCAGTGGTCAAACCCTGAAAGCATTTCCTCTATCTAACATCAGGAAGAAGACAAGGATGTCTTTTCTTGCCACTAGTTTTCAACATAGTTTTGGAACTCCTAGCCATGGCAGTTAGAAAAGAGAAATAAATAAAAGGAATACAAATTAGAAAAGAAGAAGTAAAACTGTCACTGTTTGCAGATGACATGATACTATACATAGAGAATCCTAAAGATGCCACCAGAAAACTACTAGAGCTAATCAATGAATTTGGTAAACACTCTGACTTACCATTGCAACAAAAAGAATAAAATACCTAGGAATAAACCTACCCAAGGAGGCAAACGTCCTGTATACAGAAAACTATAAGGCACTGATGAAAGAAATCAAAGATGACACAAACAGATGGAGATATATACCTTGTTCTTGGACCGGAAGAATCAATATTGTGAAAATGACTATACTACCCAAAGCAATCTACAGATTCATTGCAATCCCTATCAAATTACCAATGGCATTTTTCACAGAATTGGAACAAAATAGTTTTACAATTTGTATGGAAACAGAAAAGCCCCCGAATACCCAAAGCAACTTGAGAAAGAAAAATGGAGCTGGAGGAATCAGGCTACCTGACTTCACACTATACTACAAAGCTACAGTAATCAAGACAATATGGTACTGGCAAAAAACCCAGAAATATAGATCAGTAGAACAGTATAGAAAACCCAGAGATAAACCCACATACGTATGGTCAACTAATCTATGACAAAGGAGACAAGGATATACAATGGAGAAAAGACAGCCTCTTCAATAAATGGTGCTGGTAAAACTGGACAGCTACATTTAAAGGAATGAAATTAGAGTACTCCCTAACACCATACACAAAAATAAACTCAAAATGGATTAAAGACCTAAATGCAAGACCAGACAGTATAAAACTCTTAGAAGAAAACATAGCAAAACACTCTTTGACATAAATCACAGCAAGATCCTTTTTGACTCACCTCCTAGAGTAATGGAAATAAAAACAAAAATAAACAAATGGGACTTAATGAAACTTCAAAGCTTTCTCACAGCAAAGAAAGGAAACTATAAAAAAGGTGAAAAGACAACACTCAGAATGGGAGAAAATATTTGCAAACAAAGTAACTGACAAAGGATTAATCTCCAAAATATACAAACAGCTCATACAGCTCAATATCAAAAACAAAAACAGCCTAATCCAAAAATGGGCAGAAGACCTAACTAGACATTTCTCCAAAGAAGTCATACAGATGGCCAAGAGGCAGATGAAAAGATGCTCAACATCACTAATTATTAGCGAAATGCTAATCAAAACTACCATGAGTTATCCCCTCACACCGGTTAGAGTGGGCATCATCAGAAAATCTACAAACAATAAATTCTGGAGAGGGTGTGGAGAAAAGGGAACCGGCTTGCCCTGTTGGTGAGAATGTAAATTGTACAGCCACTATGGAGAACAGTATGGGTCCTGAAAAAACTAAAAATAGGACTACCAGATGACCCGACAATCCCACTACTGGGCATATACCCAGAGAAAACCATAATTCAAAAAGACACCTGCAGAGAGGAAGAGAGAATAAACTTTTTCTTTAGAAAAAAAAAGACACATGCACACCAATGTTCTTTGCAGCACTATTTACAATAGCCAGGTCATGGAAGCAACCTAAATGTCCATCGACAGACAAATGGATAAAGAAGATGTGGCACATATATACAATGGAATATTACTCAGCCATAAAAAGGAACGAAATTGGGTCATTTGTAGAGACATGGATGGACCTAGAGACTGTCATACAGAATGAAGTAAGTCAGAAAGAGAAAAACAAATATCGTATATTAACACATATATGTGGAATCTAGAAAAATGGTACAGATGAACCAGTTTGCAAGGCAGAAATAGAGACACAGATGTAGAGAACAAACGTATGAACACCAAGGGGGAAAAGTGGTGGGGGTGTGTGTGATGAATGGGGAGATTGGAATAGACATATATACACTAATATGTATAAAGTGGGTAACTAATAAGATCCTACTGTGTAGCACAAGGAGCTCCACTTCTCTGTACAGTAGAAACTAACACATCATTGTAAAGCAACTATACCTCAATAAAAAAATTCAAAAAAAAACTTTATTAAAGTCATTACAGAAGATCTGCCTTATCTCTATGTTTCTGATGACCTGGGTGCTGGCTCATATTTGGCTAAATTAAACATCTGGTAATGCTGAGGGGAATGGATAAAGGATAATGAATCTGGAACAAATTTTTATTTTTATCTTCCAGGCTCCAAAGGACAATACCAACCTTTAATCACAGTAATTTTGGGGGCTGGGAATTTTTTCTTCCAAGAAAATACACCAGCAGAATCAGCAAGAATTATCAGTCCAATGATTATAAATTCTCAGAGGATTCTATTATTGTTTTCAATGAGCAGGTAAAGAAACAGATTTCCTCATTTGAGACCTTTGCAGGAAGGCAGATTTTCCCACACATAATCCCTCAATGAGAGTACCCCTGAGTGTCTCATATATAAGAAAGTGCTTCTTTACAGCCTAAACCTGCTTAGAGGTAAAGCTGATATTCCAATTCCCAGTGGTTATTCTTCTCACAAAGGGTGATTTAGCATGTCTCTCTGTTCTCTGATGGACTTTTGATTGATGCTCTCCTTGCATCTATGTTAAAAAAAATGTTTATTGAACTCTGACTATGTATAGACTATACCAGGTAACCTGGAATGAAACACAGATACCAACTATACTATAGTTTATTATCTATTTAGTGTTATGCATTATTCATGTCTAAAGAAATAACTACAAAGTCATATAACAAAAGATGCATATTGAAAATAAATGTATCTAACAGCTTATGCAAACACCACAGGAAAAAACAACAACAACCTCCCTGCAAACAAAAGTCCAGAACCCTATGGCTTGACTGGGGATTTCTACAAAACATACAAAAAGAGCTTATATCTATCTTTCTCAAACTACTCCAAAAGATTGAAGAGGAGGGAATATTCCCAAAGTCACTCTATGAAGCCACCATCACCCTGATACCAAAACCAGACAAAGATACTACCCAAAATAAGAAAATTACAGTATAATATCTTTAATGAGTATAGATGCAGTGTAACTATATTTGAAGATAGGATCTGTAAGGAGGTAATTAGGGTTAAATGAAGTCGTAGGGCGGGTCCTGATCCAATAGGATTAATGTCCTTTAAGAGAAGACACAAGACACTCACTGTCTCTCTCTTTGCCATGTGAAGACAGCACCAAAACAGCTGTCTGCAAGCCAGGATGAGGGTTTCACCAGAAACCAAAGCAATCAGCATCTTTTCTTCGAGTTCCCAGCTTCCAGAACTGTGAGACAGTGTCTGCTGTTTAAGCAATCTGCAGTATTTTTCTGCAGCAGCGCAAGCAGAATACTACAGTAGAAAAATAATAGCTCATCTCTACCTAGTATGTGAGGATAGATTAATAATACTACAGTAGTTCAACCCTGCATGTGAGAATCTCATGTTCGTGTTTAAAACAAGAAATCAAGACTCTTGTTGTTATTTCTTGGGATAATGTTAGCTTTCTCCTAAAATCTTTATTGTTTTATATTTCAGGTTCATATCTATATTTCTCTTGAGATAATGTTGTATGCATATTATGAGACAGGGATCAAGTTTCTTTTTTTAAGTTATTTATTCAGTTGACTCAATACCATTTATGGAAAAAACTGTCTTCAATACTCTGAAGTTCCACACTTGTTAAGAATTAAACGTCCTTGTGTGGGGGTCTATTTCTGAACTCTCTGTTTTATTCAGTTCTCCCTCTATGATTGTACCAGTATCCACTGTTTTAAGTACAGTTAGCCTTGAAATGCATTTTGATGTCTGGTAAAAGCAATTCTTCTTTTTTTTTCTCCTTCAAGGTTGCCTAATTATATTTGGTTATTAGCATTTGCATATGCATTTCCTCTGACCCTTTCAAGTTATACACACAGACTCAGTTTTTTTTTTTTTTTTTTTTTTGCAGTATGCGGGCCTCTCAATGTTGTGATCTCTCCTGCTGTGGAGCACAGGCTCCAGGGGCTCAGGACCAGTGGCCATGACTCACGGGCCCAGCCACTCCATGGCACGTGGGATCCTCCAGGGCCGGGGCACGAACCCGTGTCCCCTGCATCGGCAGGCGGACTCTCAACCAGGGAAGCCCCACAGACTCATTTTGATTGAGCTTCTAATTAATCCATAGATCAAATTTCCATATATTAACCTCCTTAAAATACTACATCTTCTACTCCTTATCATGGAATAATTCTCAATTTATTTAGGACTTCCTAAATTTCTCTCAATGATAGTTTATAGATTTCTATGTACATATCTTTAGATTTATTCCTAAAATATTAAAAATGCCCCATGCATCTTTAGTTCTGTGAGTTCTTAAATTTCATTTCTAACTGTTCATTATAGAAATGTAAATAGACAATTGTTTTTTGTTTTTTGTTTTTTTTTTTGCGGTATGCAGGCCTCTTACTGTTGTGGCCTCTCCCGTTGCGGAGCACAGGTCCCGGACGCGCTGGCTCAGCGGCCATGGCTCACGGGCCCAGCCACTCCGTGGCATGTGGGATCCTCCCGGACCGGGGCACGAACCCGTGTCCCCTGCATCGGCAGGCGGACTCTCAACCACTGCGCCACCAGGGAAGCCCAACAATTGGTTTTTATATACTGATTTCTTCTCAATGGCTTTGCTAAATTTATTACTTCAAGTAGTTCAACTGTAGATTCTTCTGGATTTTCCACTGTCCTTCTGTTAATAACTCATTTCCAATTATAATAACTTGTATTTCTTTACTTGCCTTATTACAGTAGCTAAGACCTTAAGTAAAAATTTAAATATAAATGTTGGTTGATGGCATTGTGGCCTCATTCTTGGTGTCAGAGGGAAATCTTTGTACATTTCAACATTTATATAAATCAATATGACTTTTATCTAGAGTTCTTAAAGAGGATCTCTTTAATCAGTCAGGGAAATTCTTTTCTATTCCTAGTGTCCTAAGAGCTTTATCATAAATGCACACTGTTTAAACATAAAAATCTGGGTTTTTGAGAGTTTATTCTTTTATTTTTCTCCTTTAATATTTTAATGTTGTTATTTACACTGACTGATTTTGTTTGTTTTCATCATTCCTAGAAATATCTTTATTTCAAGTGCTCTTAAAAACTTCTTTGCATGTATTACAGACGGATATAACTTCCACTCACTGGTATGGCGCTGTTCTCAACGCATCTCACAAGAGGCATCTTAGAAATGTCTTAACTACAAGTATTCTCAAACACTTCTCTGAATGAATTTCAGAATGGTTGTAACTTCCATTCACTGATATAACACTGTTCTCAGTGCAGCATGCAAGCAGCATCTTAGAAACATCTTTATTACAAGTGTTCTGAAAAACTTCTCTATGTGCTTAAAGAATGGGTATAAATTTATTTCACTCATAAAACACTTTTAAATGCAGCTTACAATTAGTGTTCTGAGAAACACCCTTGTGTGTGTGTGTGTGTTGTGTGTGCGTATAAATCAGCACTTTCGTTTTATTTTTTATTGATATATGCACGACTTAAACCATTATATTACTTACAGGTGTATAATCAAATGACTTGATATTTGTATATGTTGTGAAATGATCACCACTAACTAGGTTTTTTAGGAAAAACTAAATAGACATTTCTCCAAAGAAGATATACAGACTACCAACAAACACATGAAAGGATGTTTAACATCACTAATCATTAGAGAAATGCAAATCAAAACCACAATGAGGTATCACCTCACACCAGTCAGAATGGCCATCATGAAAAATTGTACAAACAAAAAATGCTGGAGAGGGTGTAGAGATAAGGGAACCCTCTTGTACTGTTGGTGGGAATGTAAATTGATACAGCCACTATGGAGAAGAGTATGACGGTTCCTTAAAAAAGTAAAAATAGAACTACCATATGGCCCAGGAATCCCACTACTGGGCATATACCCTGTGAAAACAATAATTCAAAAAGACACATGTAAGCCAATGTTCATTGCAGCTCTATTTACAATAGCCAGGACATGGAAGCAACCTAAGTGTCCAAACAGAATTCAACAGTACATTAAAAGGATCATCCACCATGATCAAGTGGAACTTATCCCAGCTATGCAAGGCTTCTTCATTAAATACAAATCAATCAATGTGATACACCATGTTAACAAATTGAAGAATAAAAACCATATGATATTCTCAGTAGATCCAGAGAAAGCTTTTGGCAAAATTCAAGACAAATTTATGATAAAAAACTCTCCAGATAGTGGGCATTGAGGGAACCTATCCCAACATAATAAAGGCCATGTACGACAAACACACATCAAACATCATTCTCAGTGGTCAAACACTGAAAGCATTTCCTCTATCTAACATCAGGAAGAAGACAAGGATGTCTTTTCTTGCCACTAGTTTTCAACATAGTTTTGGAACTCCTAGCCACAGCAGTTAGAAAAGAGAAGCAAATAAAAGGAATACAAATTAGAAAAGAAGTAAAACTGTCACTGTTTGCAGATGACATGATACTATACATAGAGAATCCTAAAGATGCCACCAGAAAACTACTAGAGCTAATCAATGAATTTGGTAAAGTAGTAGGATACAAAATTAATGCACAGAAATCTCTTGCATTCCTATACACTAACAACGAAAAATCTGAAAGAAAAATTAAGGAAACACTCTGACTTACCATTGCAACAAAAAGAATAAAATACCTAGGAATAAACCTACCTAAGGAGGCAAACGTCCTGTATACAGAAAACTATAAGGCACTGATGAAAGAAATCAAAGATGACACAAACAGATGCAGAGATATACTTTGTTCTTGGACCGGAAGAATCAATATTGTGAAAATGACTAAACTACCCAAAGCAATCTACAGATTCATTGCAATCCCTATCAAATTACCAATGGCATTTTTCACAGAATTGGAACAAAATAGTTTTACAATTTGTATGGAAACAGAAAAGCCCCCGAATACCCAAAGCAACTTGAGAAAGAAAAATGGAGCTGGAGGAATCAGGCTACCTGACTTCACACTATACTACAAAGCTACAGTAATCAAGACAATATGGTACTGGCAAAAAACCCAGAAATATAGATCAGTAGAACAGTATAGAAAACCCAGAGATAAACCCACATACGTATGGTCAACTAATCTATGACAAAGGAGACAAGGATATACAATGGAGAAAAGACAGCCTCTTCAATAAATGGTGCTGGTAAAACTGGACAGCTACATTTAAAGGAATGAAATTAGGGTACTCCCTAACACCATACACAAAAATAAACTCAAAATGGATTAAAGATCTAAATGCAAGACCAGACAGTATAAAACTCTTAGAAGAAAACATAGCAAAACACTCTTTGACATAAATCACAGCAAGATCCTTTTTGACTCACCTCCTAGAGTAATGGAAATAAAAACAAAAATAAACAAATGGGACTTAATGAAACTTCAAAGCTTTCTCACAGCAAAGAAAGGAAACTATAAAAAAAGTGAAAAGACAACACTCAGAATGGGAGAAAATATTTGCAAATAAAGTAACTGACAAAGGATTAATCTCCAAAATATACAAACAGCTCATACAGCTCAATATCAAAAACAAAAACAGCCTAATCCAAAAATGGGCAGAAGACCTAACTAGACATTTCTCCAAAGAAGTCATACAGATGGCCAAGAGGCAGATGAAAAGATGCTCAACATCACTAATTATTAGCGAAATGCTAATCAAAACTACCATGAGTTATCCCCTCACACCGGTTAGAGTGGGCATCATCAGAAAATCTACAAACAATAAATTCTGGAGAGGGTGTGGAGAAAAGGGAACCGGCTTGCCCTGTTGGTGAGAATGTAAATTGTACAGCCACTATGGAGAACAGTATGGGTCCTGAAAAAACTAAAAATAGGACTACCAGATGACCCGACAATCCCACTACTGGGCATATACCCAGAGAAAACCATAATTCAAAAAGACACCTGCAGAGAGGAAGAGAGAATAAACTTTTTCTTTAGAAAAAAAAAGACACATGCACACCAATGTTCTTTGCAGCACTATTTACAATAGCCAGGTCATGGAAGCAACCTAAATGTCCATCGACAGACAAATGGATAAAGAAGATGTGGCACATATATACAATGGAATATTACTCAGCCATAAAAAGGAACGAAATTGGGTCATTTGTAGAGACATGGATGGACCTAGAGACTGTCATACAGAATGAAGTAAGTCAGAAAGAGAAAAACAAATATCGTATATTAACGCATATATGTGGAATCTAGAAAAATGGTACAGATGAACCAGTTTGCAAGGCAGAAATAGAGACACAGATGTAGAGAACAAACATATGGACACCAAGGGGGAAAAGTGGTGGGGGTGTGTGTGATGAATGGGGAGATTGGAATAGACATATATACACTAATATGTATAAAGTGGGTAACTAATAAGATCCTACTGTGTAGCACAAGGAGCTCCACTTCTCTGTACAGTAGAAACTAACACATCATTGTAAAGCAACTATACCTCAATAAAAAATTCAAAAAAAAACTTTATTAAAGTCATTACAGAAGATCTGCCTTATCTCTATGTTTCTGATGACCTGGGTGCTGGCTCATATTTGGCTAAATTAAACATCTGGTAATGCTGAGGGGAATGGATAAAGGATAATGAATCTGGAACAAATTTTTGTTTTTATCTTCCAGGCTCCAAAGGACAATACCAACCTTTAATCACAGTAATTTTGGGGGCTGGGAATTTTTTCTTCCAAGAAAATACACCAGCAGAATCAGCAAGAATTATCAGTCCAATGATTATAAATTCTCAGAGGATTCTATTATTGTTTTCAATGAGCAGGTAAAGAAACAGATTTCCTCATTTGAGACCTTTGCAGGAAGGCAGATTTTCCCACACATAATCCCTCAATGAGAGTACCCCTGAGTGTCTCATATATAAGAAAGTGCTTCTTTACAGCCTAAACCTGCTTAGAGGTAAAGCTGATATTCCAATTCCCAGTGGTTATTCTTCTCACAAAGGGTGATTTAGCATGTCTCTCTGTTCTCTGATGGACTTTTGATTGATGCTCTCCTTGCATCTATGTTAAAAAAAATGTTTATTGAACTCTGACTATGTATAGACTATACCAGGTAAACTGGAATGAAACACAGATACCAACTATACTATAGTTTATTATCTATTTAGTGTTATGCATTATTCATGTCTAAAGAAATAACTACAAAGTCATATAACAAAAGATGCATATTGAAAATAAATGTATCTAACAGCTTATGCAAACACCACAGGAAAAAACAACAACAACCTCCCTGCAAACAAAAGTCCAGAACCCTATGGCTTGACTGGGGATTTCTACAAAACATACAAAAAGAGCTTATATCTATCTTTCTCAAACTACTCCAAAAGATTGAAGAGGAGGGAATATTCCCAAAGTCACTCTATGAAGCCACCATCACCCTGATACCAAAACCAGACAAAGATACTACTCAAAATAAGAAAATTACAGGATAATATCTTTAATGAGTATAGATGCAGTGTAACTATATTTGAAGATAGGATCTGTAAGGAGGTAATTAGGGTTAAATGAAGTCATAGGGCGGGTCCTGATCCAATAGGATTAATGTCCTTTAAGAGAAGACACAAGACACTCACTGTCTCTCTCTTTGCCATGTGAAGACAGCACCAAAACAGCTGTCTGCAAGCCAGGATGAGGGTTTCACCAGAAACCAAAGCAATCAGCATCTTTTCTTCGAGTTCCCAGCTTCCAGAACTGTGAGACAGTGTCTGCTGTTTAAGCAATCTGCAGTATTTTTCTGCAGCAGCGCAAGCAGAATACTACAGTAGAAAAATAATAGCTCATCTCTACCTAGTATGTGAGGATAGATTAATAATACTACAGTAGTTCAACCCTGCATATGAGAATCTCATGTTCGTGTTTAAAACAAGAAATCAAGACTCTTGTTGTTATTTCTTGGGATAATGTTAGCTTTCTCCTAAAATCTTTATTGTTTTATATTTCAGGTTCATATCTATATTTCTCTTGAGATAATGTTGTATGCATATTATGAGACAGGGATCAAGTTTCTTTTTTTAAGTTATTTATTCAGTTGACTCAATACCATTTATGGAAAAAACTGTCTTCAATACTCTGAAGTTCCACACTTGTTAAGAATTAAACGTCCTTGTGTGGGGGTCTATTTCTGAACTCTCTGTTTTATTCAGTTCTCCCTCTATGATTGTACCAGTATCCACTGTTTTAAGTACAGTTAGCCTTGAAATGCATTTTGATGTCTGGTAAAAGCAATTCTTCTTTTTTTTCTCCTTCAAGGTTGCCTAATTATATTTGGTTATTAGCATTTGCATATGCATTTCCTCTGACCCTTTCAAGTTATACACACAGACTCAGTTTTTTTTTTTTTTTTTTTGCGGTATGCGGGCCTCTCAATGTTGTGATCTCTCCTGCTGTGGAGCACAGGCTCCAGGGGCTCAGGACCAGTGGCCATGACTCACGGGCCCAGCCACTCCATGGCACGTGGGATCCTCCAGGGCCGGGGCACGAACCCGTGTCCCCTGCATCGGCAGGCGGACTCTCAACCAGGGAAGCCCCACAGACTCATTTTGATTGAGCTTCTAATTAATCCATAGATCAAATTTCCATATATTAACCTCCTTAAAATACTACATCTTCTACTCCTTATCATGGAATAATTCTCAATTTATTTAGGACTTCCTAAATTTCTCTCAATGATAGTTTATAGATTTCTATGTACATATCTTTAGATTTATTCCTAAAATATTAAAAATGCCCCATGCATCTTTAGTTCTGTGAGTTCTTAAATTTCATTTCTAACTGTTCATTATAGAAATGTAAATAGACAATTGTTTTTTGTTTTTTGTTTTTTTTTTTTGCGGTATGCAGGCCTCTTACTGTTGTGGCCTCTCCCGTTGCGGAGCACAGGTCCCGGACGCGCTGGCTCAGCGGCCATGGCTCACGGGCCCAGCCACTCCGTGGCATGTGGGATCCTCCCGGACCGGGGCACGAACCCGTGTCCCCTGCATCGGCAGGCGGACTCTCAACCACTGCGCCACCAGGGAAGCCCAACAATTGGTTTTTATATACTGATTTCTTCTCAATGGCTTTGCTAAATTTATTACTTCAAGTAGTTCAACTGTAGATTCTTCTGGATTTTCCACTGTCCTTCTGTTAATAACTCATTTCCAATTATAATAACTTGTATTTCTTTACTTGCCTTATTACAGTAGCTAAGACCTTAAGTAAAAATTTAAATATAAATGTTGGTTGATGGCATTGTGGCCTCATTCTTGGTGTCAGAGGGAAATCTTTGTACATTTCAACATTTATATAAATCAATATGACTTTTATCTAGAGTTCTTAAAGAGGATCTCTTTAATCAGTCAGGGAAATTCTTTTCTATTCCTAGTGTCCTAAGAGCTTTATCATAAATGCACACTGTTTAAACATAAAAATCTGGGTTTTTGAGAGTTTATTCTTTTATTTTTCTCCTTTAATATTTTAATGTTGTTATTTACACTGACTGATTTTGTTTGTTTTCATCATTCCTAGAAATATCTTTATTTCAAGTGCTCTTAAAAACTTCTTTGCATGTATTACAGACGGATATAACTTCCACTCACTGGTATGGCGCTGTTCTCAACGCATCTCACAAGAGGCATCTTAGAAATGTCTTAACTACAAGTATTCTCAAACACTTCTCTGAATGAATTTCAGAATGGTTGTAACTTCCATTCACTGATATAACACTGTTCTCAGTGTAGCATGCAAGCAGCATCTTAGAAACATCTTTATTACAAGTGTTCTGAAAAACTTCTCTATGTGCTTAAAGAATGGGTATAAATTTATTTCACTCATAAAACACTTTTAAATGCAGCTTACAATTAGTGTTCTGAGAAACACCCTTGTGTGTGTGTGTGTGTTGTGTGTGCGTATAAATCAGCACTTTCGTTTTATTTTTTATTGATATATGCACGACTTAAACCATTATATTACTTACAGGTGTATAATCAAATGACTTGATATTTGTATATGTTGTGAAATGATCACCACTAACTAGGTTTTTTAGGAAAAACTAAATAGACATTTCTCCAAAGAAGATATACAGACTACCAACAAACACATGAAAGGATGTTTAACATCACTAATCATTAGAGAAATGCAAATCAAAACCACAATGAGGTATCACCTCACACCAGTCAGAATGGCCATCATGAAAAATTGTACAAACAAAAAATGCTGGAGAGGGTGTAGAGATAAGGAAACCCTCTTGTACTGTTGGTGGGAATGTAAATTGATACAGCCACTATGGAAAAGAGTATGACGGTTCCTTAAAAAGTAAAAATAGAACTACCATATGGCCCAGGAATCCCACTACTGGGCATATACCCTGTGAAAACAATAATTCAAAAAGACACATGTAAGCCAATGTTCATTGCAGCTCTATTTACAATAGCCAGGACATGGAAGCAACCTAAGTGTCCAAACAGAATTCAACAGTACATTAAAAGGATCATCCACCATGATCAAGTGGAACTTATCCCAGCTATGCAAGGCTTCTTCATTAAATACAAATCAATCAATGTGATACACCATGTTAACAAATTGAAGAATAAAAACCATATGATATTCTCAGTAGATCCAGAGAAAGCTTTTGGCAAAATTCAAGACAAATTTATGATAAAAAACTCTCCAGATAGTGGGCATTGAGGGAACCTATCCCAACATAATAAAGGCCATGTACGACAAACACACATCAAACATCATTCTCAGTGGTCAAACACTGAAAGCATTTCCTCTATCTAACATCAGGAAGAAGACAAGGATGTCTTTTCTTGCCACTAGTTTTCAACATAGTTTTGGAACTCCTAGCCACAGCAGTTAGAAAAGAGAAGCAAATAAAAGGAATACAAATTAGAAAAGAAGTAAAACTGTCACTGTTTGCAGATGACATGATACTATACATAGAGAATCCTAAAGATGCCACCAGAAAACTACTAGAGCTAATCAATGAATTTGGTAAAGTAGTAGGATACAAAATTAATGCACAGAAATCTCTTGCATTCCTATACACTAACAACGAAAAATCTGAAAGAAAAATTAAGGAAACACTCTGACTTACCATTGCAACAAAAAGAATAAAATACCTAGGAATAAACCTACCTAAGGAGGCAAACGTCCTGTATACAGAAAACTATAAGGCACTGATGAAAGAAATCAAAGATGACACAAACAGATGCAGAGATATACTTTGTTCTTGGACCGGAAGAATCAATATTGTGAAAATGACTAAACTACCCAAAGCAATCTACAGATTCATTGCAATCCCTATCAAATTACCAATGGCATTTTTCACAGAATTGGAACAAAATAGTTTTACAATTTGTATGGAAACAGAAAAGCCCCCGAATACCCAAAGCAACTTGAGAAAGAAAAATGGAGCTGGAGGAATCAGGCTACCTGACTTCACACTATACTACAAAGCTACAGTAATCAAGACAATATGGTACTGGCAAAAAACCCAGAAATATAGATCAGTAGAACAGTATAGAAAACCCAGAGATAAACCCACATACGTATGGTCAACTAATCTATGACAAAGGAGACAAGGATATACAATGGAGAAAAGACAGCCTCTTCAATAAATGGTGCTGGTAAAACTGGACAGCTACATTTAAAGGAATGAAATTAGGGTACTCCCTAACACCATACACAAAAATAAACTCAAAATGGATTAAAGATCTAAATGCAAGACCAGACAGTATAAAACTCTTAGAAGAAAACATAGCAAAACACTCTTTGACATAAATCACAGCAAGATCCTTTTTGACTCACCTCCTAGAGTAATGGAAATAAAAACAAAAATAAACAAATGGGACTTAATGAAACTTCAAAGCTTTCTCACAGCAAAGAAAGGAAACTATAAAAAAAGTGAAAAGACAACACTCAGAATGGGAGAAAATATTTGCAAATAAAGTAACTGACAAAGGATTAATCTCCAAAATATACAAACAGCTCATACAGCTCAATATCAAAAACAAAAACAGCCTAATCCAAAAATGGGCAGAAGACCTAACTAGACATTTCTCCAAAGAAGTCATACAGATGGCCAAGAGGCAGATGAAAAGATGCTCAACATCACTAATTATTAGCGAAATGCTAATCAAAACTACCATGAGTTATCCCCTCACACCGGTTAGAGTGGGCATCATCAGAAAATCTACAAACAATAAATTCTGGAGAGGGTGTGGAGAAAAGGGAACCGGCTTGCCCTGTTGGTGAGAATGTAAATTGTACAGCCACTATGGAGAACAGTATGGGTCCTGAAAAAACTAAAAATAGGACTACCAGATGACCCGACAATCCCACTACTGGGCATATACCCAGAGAAAACCATAATTCAAAAAGACACCTGCAGAGAGGAAGAGAGAATAAACTTTTTCTTTAGAAAAAAAAAGACACATGCACACCAATGTTCTTTGCAGCACTATTTACAATAGCCAGGTCATGGAAGCAACCTAAATGTCCATCGACAGACAAATGGATAAAGAAGATGTGGCACATATATACAATGGAATATTACTCAGCCATAAAAAGGAACGAAATTGGGTCATTTGTAGAGACATGGATGGACCTAGAGACTGTCATACAGAATGAAGTAAGTCAGAAAGAGAAAAACAAATATCGTATATTAACGCATATATGTGGAATCTAGAAAAATGGTACAGATGAACCAGTTTGCAAGGCAGAAATAGAGACACAGATGTAGAGAACAAACATATGGACACCAAGGGGGAAAAGTGGTGGGGGTGTGTGTGATGAATGGGGAGATTGGAATAGACATATATACACTAATATGTATAAAGTGGGTAACTAATAAGATCCTACTGTGTAGCACAAGGAGCTCCACTTCTCTGTACAGTAGAAACTAACACATCATTGTAAAGCAACTATACCTCAATAAAAAAATTCAAAAAAAAACTTTATTAAAGTCATTACAGAAGATCTGCCTTATCTCTATGTTTCTGATGACCTGGGTGCTGGCTCATATTTGGCTAAATTAAACATCTGGTAATGCTGAGGGGAATGGATAAAGGATAATGAATCTGGAACAAATTTTTATTTTTATCTTCCAGGCTCCAAAGGACAATACCAACCTTTAATCACAGTAATTTTGGGGGCTGGGAATTTTTTCTTCCAAGAAAATACACCAGCAGAATCAGCAAGAATTATCAGTCCAATGATTATAAATTCTCAGAGGATTCTATTATTGTTTTCAATGAGCAGGTAAAGAAACAGATTTCCTCATTTGAGACCTTTGCAGGAAGGCAGATTTTCCCACACATAATCCCTCAATGAGAGT
This sequence comes from Tursiops truncatus, assembly GCF_011762595.2. Lineage (NCBI taxonomy): Eukaryota > Metazoa > Chordata > Mammalia > Artiodactyla > Delphinidae > Tursiops > Tursiops truncatus. The sequence continues at coordinate 120,534,054 of NC_047035.1, forward strand.
ACCCCTGAGTGTCTCATATATAAGAAAGTGCTTCTTTACAGCCTAAACCTGCTTAGAGGTAAAGCTGATATTCCAATTCCCAGTGGTTATTCTTCTCACAAAGGGTGATTTAGCATGTCTCTCTGTTCTCTGATGGACTTTTGATTGATGCTCTCCTTGCATCTATGTTAAAAAAAATGTTTATTGAACTCTGACTATGTATAGACTATACCAGGTAAACTGGAATGAAACACAGATACCAACTATACTATAGTTTATTATCTATTTAGTGTTATGCATTATTCATGTCTAAAGAAATAACTACAAAGTCATATAACAAAAGATGCATATTGAAAATAAATGTATCTAACAGCTTATGCAAACACCACAGGAAAAAACAACAACAACCTCCCTGCAAACAAAAGTCCAGAACCCTATGGCTTGACTGGGGATTTCTACAAAACATACAAAAAGAGCTTATATCTATCTTTCTCAAACTACTCCAAAAGATTGAAGAGGAGGGAATATTCCCAAAGTCACTCTATGAAGCCACCATCACCCTGATACCAAAACCAGACAAAGATACTACTCAAAATAAGAAAATTACAGGATAATATCTTTAATGAGTATAGATGCAGTGTAACTATATTTGAAGATAGGATCTGTAAGGAGGTAATTAGGGTTAAATGAAGTCATAGGGCGGGTCCTGATCCAATAGGATTAATGTCCTTTAAGAGAAGACACAAGACACTCACTGTCTCTCTCTTTGCCATGTGAAGACAGCACCAAAACAGCTGTCTGCAAGCCAGGATGAGGGTTTCACCAGAAACCAAAGCAATCAGCATCTTTTCTTCGAGTTCCCAGCTTCCAGAACTGTGAGACAGTGTCTGCTGTTTAAGCAATCTGCAGTATTTTTCTGCAGCAGCGCAAGCAGAATACTACAGTAGAAAAATAATAGCTCATCTCTACCTAGTATGTGAGGATAGATTAATAATACTACAGTAGTTCAACCCTGCATATGAGAATCTCATGTTCGTGTTTAAAACAAGAAATCAAGACTCTTGTTGTTATTTCTTGGGATAATGTTAGCTTTCTCCTAAAATCTTTATTGTTTTATATTTCAGGTTCATATCTATATTTCTCTTGAGATAATGTTGTATGCATATTATGAGACAGGGATCAAGTTTCTTTTTTTAAGTTATTTATTCAGTTGACTCAATACCATTTATGGAAAAAACTGTCTTCAATACTCTGAAGTTCCACACTTGTTAAGAATTAAACGTCCTTGTGTGGGGGTCTATTTCTGAACTCTCTGTTTTATTCAGTTCTCCCTCTATGATTGTACCAGTATCCACTGTTTTAAGTACAGTTAGCCTTGAAATGCATTTTGATGTCTGGTAAAAGCAATTCTTCTTTTTTTTCTCCTTCAAGGTTGCCTAATTATATTTGGTTATTAGCATTTGCATATGCATTTCCTCTGACCCTTTCAAGTTATACACACAGACTCAGTTTTTTTTTTTTTTTTTTTGCGGTATGCGGGCCTCTCAATGTTGTGATCTCTCCTGCTGTGGAGCACAGGCTCCAGGGGCTCAGGACCAGTGGCCATGACTCACGGGCCCAGCCACTCCATGGCACGTGGGATCCTCCAGGGCCGGGGCACGAACCCGTGTCCCCTGCATCGGCAGGCGGACTCTCAACCAGGGAAGCCCCACAGACTCATTTTGATTGAGCTTCTAATTAATCCATAGATCAAATTTCCATATATTAACCTCCTTAAAATACTACATCTTCTACTCCTTATCATGGAATAATTCTCAATTTATTTAGGACTTCCTAAATTTCTCTCAATGATAGTTTATAGATTTCTATGTACATATCTTTAGATTTATTCCTAAAATATTAAAAATGCCCCATGCATCTTTAGTTCTGTGAGTTCTTAAATTTCATTTCTAACTGTTCATTATAGAAATGTAAATAGACAATTGTTTTTTGTTTTTTGTTTTTTTTTTTTGCGGTATGCAGGCCTCTTACTGTTGTGGCCTCTCCCGTTGCGGAGCACAGGTCCCGGACGCGCTGGCTCAGCGGCCATGGCTCACGGGCCCAGCCACTCCGTGGCATGTGGGATCCTCCCGGACCGGGGCACGAACCCGTGTCCCCTGCATCGGCAGGCGGACTCTCAACCACTGCGCCACCAGGGAAGCCCAACAATTGGTTTTTATATACTGATTTCTTCTCAATGGCTTTGCTAAATTTATTACTTCAAGTAGTTCAACTGTAGATTCTTCTGGATTTTCCACTGTCCTTCTGTTAATAACTCATTTCCAATTATAATAACTTGTATTTCTTTACTTGCCTTATTACAGTAGCTAAGACCTTAAGTAAAAATTTAAATATAAATGTTGGTTGATGGCATTGTGGCCTCATTCTTGGTGTCAGAGGGAAATCTTTGTACATTTCAACATTTATATAAATCAATATGACTTTTATCTAGAGTTCTTAAAGAGGATCTCTTTAATCAGTCAGGGAAATTCTTTTCTATTCCTAGTGTCCTAAGAGCTTTATCATAAATGCACACTGTTTAAACATAAAAATCTGGGTTTTTGAGAGTTTATTCTTTTATTTTTCTCCTTTAATATTTTAATGTTGTTATTTACACTGACTGATTTTGTTTGTTTTCATCATTCCTAGAAATATCTTTATTTCAAGTGCTCTTAAAAACTTCTTTGCATGTATTACAGACGGATATAACTTCCACTCACTGGTATGGCGCTGTTCTCAACGCATCTCACAAGAGGCATCTTAGAAATGTCTTAACTACAAGTATTCTCAAACACTTCTCTGAATGAATTTCAGAATGGTTGTAACTTCCATTCACTGATATAACACTGTTCTCAGTGTAGCATGCAAGCAGCATCTTAGAAACATCTTTATTACAAGTGTTCTGAAAAACTTCTCTATGTGCTTAAAGAATGGGTATAAATTTATTTCACTCATAAAACACTTTTAAATGCAGCTTACAATTAGTGTTCTGAGAAACACCCTTGTGTGTGTGTGTGTGTTGTGTGTGCGTATAAATCAGCACTTTCGTTTTATTTTTTATTGATATATGCACGACTTAAACCATTATATTACTTACAGGTGTATAATCAAATGACTTGATATTTGTATATGTTGTGAAATGATCACCACTAACTAGGTTTTTTAGGAAAAACTAAATAGACATTTCTCCAAAGAAGATATACAGACTACCAACAAACACATGAAAGGATGTTTAACATCACTAATCATTAGAGAAATGCAAATCAAAACCACAATGAGGTATCACCTCACACCAGTCAGAATGGCCATCATGAAAAATTGTACAAACAAAAAATGCTGGAGAGGGTGTAGAGATAAGGAAACCCTCTTGTACTGTTGGTGGGAATGTAAATTGATACAGCCACTATGGAAAAGAGTATGACGGTTCCTTAAAAAAGTAAAAATAGAACTACCATATGGCCCAGGAATCCCACTACTGGGCATATACCCTGTGAAAACAATAATTCAAAAAGACACATGTAAGCCAATGTTCATTGCAGCTCTATTTACAATAGCCAGGACATGGAAGCAACCTAAGTGTCCAAACAGAATTCAACAGTACATTAAAAGGATCATCCACCATGATCAAGTGGAACTTATCCCAGCTATGCAAGGCTTCTTCATTAAATACAAATCAATCAATGTGATACACCATGTTAACAAATTGAAGAATAAAAACCATATGATATTCTCAGTAGATCCAGAGAAAGCTTTTGGCAAAATTCAAGACAAATTTATGATAAAAAACTCTCCAGATAGTGGGCATTGAGGGAACCTATCCCAACATAATAAAGGCCATGTACGACAAACACACATCAAACATCATTCTCAGTGGTCAAACACTGAAAGCATTTCCTCTATCTAACATCAGGAAGAAGACAAGGATGTCTTTTCTTGCCACTAGTTTTCAACATAGTTTTGGAACTCCTAGCCACAGCAGTTAGAAAAGAGAAGCAAATAAAAGGAATACAAATTAGAAAAGAAGTAAAACTGTCACTGTTTGCAGATGACATGATACTATACATAGAGAATCCTAAAGATGCCACCAGAAAACTACTAGAGCTAATCAATGAATTTGGTAAAGTAGTAGGATACAAAATTAATGCACAGAAATCTCTTGCATTCCTATACACTAACAACGAAAAATCTGAAAGAAAAATTAAGGAAACACTCTGACTTACCATTGCAACAAAAAGAATAAAATACCTAGGAATAAACCTACCTAAGGAGGCAAACGTCCTGTATACAGAAAACTATAAGGCACTGATGAAAGAAATCAAAGATGACACAAACAGATGCAGAGATATACTTTGTTCTTGGACCGGAAGAATCAATATTGTGAAAATGACTAAACTACCCAAAGCAATCTACAGATTCATTGCAATCCCTATCAAATTACCAATGGCATTTTTCACAGAATTGGAACAAAATAGTTTTACAATTTGTATGGAAACAGAAAAGCCCCCGAATACCCAAAGCAACTTGAGAAAGAAAAATGGAGCTGGAGGAATCAGGCTACCTGACTTCACACTATACTACAAAGCTACAGTAATCAAGACAATATGGTACTGGCAAAAAACCCAGAAATATAGATCAGTAGAACAGTATAGAAAACCCAGAGATAAACCCACATACGTATGGTCAACTAATCTATGACAAAGGAGACAAGGATATACAATGGAGAAAAGACAGCCTCTTCAATAAATGGTGCTGGTAAAACTGGACAGCTACATTTAAAGGAATGAAATTAGGGTACTCCCTAACACCATACACAAAAATAAACTCAAAATGGATTAAAGATCTAAATGCAAGACCAGACAGTATAAAACTCTTAGAAGAAAACATAGCAAAACACTCTTTGACATAAATCACAGCAAGATCCTTTTTGACTCACCTCCTAGAGTAATGGAAATAAAAACAAAAATAAACAAATGGGACTTAATGAAACTTCAAAGCTTTCTCACAGCAAAGAAAGGAAACTATAAAAAAAGTGAAAAGACAACACTCAGAATGGGAGAAAATATTTGCAAATAAAGTAACTGACAAAGGATTAATCTCCAAAATATACAAACAGCTCATACAGCTCAATATCAAAAACAAAAACAGCCTAATCCAAAAATGGGCAGAAGACCTAACTAGACATTTCTCCAAAGAAGTCATACAGATGGCCAAGAGGCAGATGAAAAGATGCTCAACATCACTAATTATTAGCGAAATGCTAATCAAAACTACCATGAGTTATCCCCTCACACCGGTTAGAGTGGGCATCATCAGAAAATCTACAAACAATAAATTCTGGAGAGGGTGTGGAGAAAAGGGAACCGGCTTGCCCTGTTGGTGAGAATGTAAATTGTACAGCCACTATGGAGAACAGTATGGGTCCTGAAAAAACTAAAAATAGGACTACCAGATGACCCGACAATCCCACTACTGGGCATATACCCAGAGAAAACCATAATTCAAAAAGACACCTGCAGAGAGGAAGAGAGAATAAACTTTTTCTTTAGAAAAAAAAAGACACATGCACACCAATGTTCTTTGCAGCACTATTTACAATAGCCAGGTCATGGAAGCAACCTAAATGTCCATCGACAGACAAATGGATAAAGAAGATGTGGCACATATATACAATGGAATATTACTCAGCCATAAAAAGGAACGAAATTGGGTCATTTGTAGAGACATGGATGGACCTAGAGACTGTCATACAGAATGAAGTAAGTCAGAAAGAGAAAAACAAATATCGTATATTAACGCATATATGTGGAATCTAGAAAAATGGTACAGATGAACCAGTTTGCAAGGCAGAAATAGAGACACAGATGTAGAGAACAAACATATGGACACCAAGGGGGAAAAGTGGTGGGGGTGTGTGTGATGAATGGGGAGATTGGAATAGACATATATACACTAATATGTATAAAGTGGGTAACTAATAAGATCCTACTGTGTAGCACAAGGAGCTCCACTTCTCTGTACAGTAGAAACTAACACATCATTGTAAAGCAACTATACCTCAATAAAAAAATTCAAAAAAAAACTTTATTAAAGTCATTACAGAAGATCTGCCTTATCTCTATGTTTCTGATGACCTGGGTGCTGGCTCATATTTGGCTAAATTAAACATCTGGTAATGCTGAGGGGAATGGATAAAGGATAATGAATCTGGAACAAATTTTTGTTTTTATCTTCCAGGCTCCAAAGGACAATACCAACCTTTAATCACAGTAATTTTGGGGGCTGGGAATTTTTTCTTCCAAGAAAATACACCAGCAGAATCAGCAAGAATTATCAGTCCAATGATTATAAATTCTCAGAGGATTCTATTATTGTTTTCAATGAGCAGGTAAAGAAACAGATTTCCTCATTTGAGACCTTTGCAGGAAGGCAGATTTTCCCACACATAATCCCTCAATGAGAGTACCCCTGAGTGTCTCATATATAAGAAAGTGCTTCTTTACAGCCTAAACCTGCTTAGAGGTAAAGCTGATATTCCAATTCCCAGTGGTTATTCTTCTCACAAAGGGTGATTTAGCATGTCTCTCTGTTCTCTGATGGACTTTTGATTGATGCTCTCCTTGCATCTATGTTAAAAAAAATGTTTATTGAACTCTGACTATGTATAGACTATACCAGGTAAACTGGAATGAAACACAGATACCAACTATACTATAGTTTATTATCTATTTAGTGTTATGCATTATTCATGTCTAAAGAAATAACTACAAAGTCATATAACAAAAGATGCATATTGAAAATAAATGTATCTAACAGCTTATGCAAACACCACAGGAAAAAACAACAACAACCTCCCTGCAAACAAAAGTCCAGAACCCTATGGCTTGACTGGGGATTTCTACAAAACATACAAAAAGAGCTTATATCTATCTTTCTCAAACTACTCCAAAAGATTGAAGAGGAGGGAATATTCCCAAAGTCACTCTATGAAGCCACCATCACCCTGATACCAAAACCAGACAAAGATACTACTCAAAATAAGAAAATTACAGGATAATATCTTTAATGAGTATAGATGCAGTGTAACTATATTTGAAGATAGGATCTGTAAGGAGGTAATTAGGGTTAAATGAAGTCATAGGGCGGGTCCTGATCCAATAGGATTAATGTCCTTTAAGAGAAGACACAAGACACTCACTGTCTCTCTCTTTGCCATGTGAAGACAGCACCAAAACAGCTGTCTGCAAGCCAGGATGAGGGTTTCACCAGAAACCAAAGCAATCAGCATCTTTTCTTCGAGTTCCCAGCTTCCAGAACTGTGAGACAGTGTCTGCTGTTTAAGCAATCTGCAGTATTTTTCTGCAGCAGCGCAAGCAGAATACTACAGTAGAAAAATAATAGCTCATCTCTACCTAGTATGTGAGGATAGATTAATAATACTACAGTAGTTCAACCCTGCATATGAGAATCTCATGTTCGTGTTTAAAACAAGAAATCAAGACTCTTGTTGTTATTTCTTGGGATAATGTTAGCTTTCTCCTAAAATCTTTATTGTTTTATATTTCAGGTTCATATCTATATTTCTCTTGAGATAATGTTGTATGCATATTATGAGACAGGGATCAAGTTTCTTTTTTTAAGTTATTTATTCAGTTGACTCAATACCATTTATGGAAAAAACTGTCTTCAATACTCTGAAGTTCCACACTTGTTAAGAATTAAACGTCCTTGTGTGGGGGTCTATTTCTGAACTCTCTGTTTTATTCAGTTCTCCCTCTATGATTGTACCAGTATCCACTGTTTTAAGTACAGTTAGCCTTGAAATGCATTTTGATGTCTGGTAAAAGCAATTCTTCTTTTTTTTCTCCTTCAAGGTTGCCTAATTATATTTGGTTATTAGCATTTGCATATGCATTTCCTCTGACCCTTTCAAGTTATACACACAGACTCAGTTTTTTTTTTTTTTTTTTGCGGTATGCGGGCCTCTCAATGTTGTGATCTCTCCTGCTGTGGAGCACAGGCTCCAGGGGCTCAGGACCAGTGGCCATGACTCACGGGCCCAGCCACTCCATGGCACGTGGGATCCTCCAGGGCCGGGGCACGAACCCGTGTCCCCTGCATCGGCAGGCGGACTCTCAACCAGGGAAGCCCCACAGACTCATTTTGATTGAGCTTCTAATTAATCCATAGATCAAATTTCCATATATTAACCTCCTTAAAATACTACATCTTCTACTCCTTATCATGGAATAATTCTCAATTTATTTAGGACTTCCTAAATTTCTCTCAATGATAGTTTATAGATTTCTATGTACATATCTTTAGATTTATTCCTAAAATATTAAAAATGCCCCATGCATCTTTAGTTCTGTGAGTTCTTAAATTTCATTTCTAACTGTTCATTATAGAAATGTAAATAGACAATTGTTTTTTGTTTTTTGTTTTTTTTTTTTGCGGTATGCAGGCCTCTTACTGTTGTGGCCTCTCCCGTTGCGGAGCACAGGTCCCGGACGCGCTGGCTCAGCGGCCATGGCTCACGGGCCCAGCCACTCCGTGGCATGTGGGATCCTCCCGGACCGGGGCACGAACCCGTGTCCCCTGCATCGGCAGGCGGACTCTCAACCACTGCGCCACCAGGGAAGCCCAACAATTGGTTTTTATATACTGATTTCTTCTCAATGGCTTTGCTAAATTTATTACTTCAAGTAGTTCAACTGTAGATTCTTCTGGATTTTCCACTGTCCTTCTGTTAATAACTCATTTCCAATTATAATAACTTGTATTTCTTTACTTGCCTTATTACAGTAGCTAAGACCTTAAGTAAAAATTTAAATATAAATGTTGGTTGATGGCATTGTGGCCTCATTCTTGGTGTCAGAGGGAAATCTTTGTACATTTCAACATTTATATAAATCAATATGACTTTTATCTAGAGTTCTTAAAGAGGATCTCTTTAATCAGTCAGGGAAATTCTTTTCTATTCCTAGTGTCCTAAGAGCTTTATCATAAATGCACACTGTTTAAACATAAAAATCTGGGTTTTTGAGAGTTTATTCTTTTATTTTTCTCCTTTAATATTTTAATGTTGTTATTTACACTGACTGATTTTGTTTGTTTTCATCATTCCTAGAAATATCTTTATTTCAAGTGCTCTTAAAAACTTCTTTGCATGTATTACAGACGGATATAACTTCCACTCACTGGTATGGCGCTGTTCTCAACGCATCTCACAAGAGGCATCTTAGAAATGTCTTAACTACAAGTATTCTCAAACACTTCTCTGAATGAATTTCAGAATGGTTGTAACTTCCATTCACTGATATAACACTGTTCTCAGTGTAGCATGCAAGCAGCATCTTAGAAACATCTTTATTACAAGTGTTCTGAAAAACTTCTCTATGTGCTTAAAGAATGGGTATAAATTTATTTCACTCATAAAACACTTTTAAATGCAGCTTACAATTAGTGTTCTGAGAAACACCCTTGTGTGTGTGTGTGTGTTGTGTGTGCGTATAAATCAGCACTTTCGTTTTATTTTTTATTGATATATGCACGACTTAAACCATTATATTACTTACAGGTGTATAATCAAATGACTTGATATTTGTATATGTTGTGAAATGATCACCACTAACTAGGTTTTTTAGGAAAAACTAAATAGACATTTCTCCAAAGAAGATATACAGACTACCAACAAACACATGAAAGGATGTTTAACATCACTAATCATTAGAGAAATGCAAATCAAAACCACAATGAGGTATCACCTCACACCAGTCAGAATGGCCATCATGAAAAATTGTACAAACAAAAAATGCTGGAGAGGGTGTAGAGATAAGGAAACCCTCTTGTACTGTTGGTGGGAATGTAAATTGATACAGCCACTATGGAAAAGAGTATGACGGTTCCTTAAAAAAGTAAAAATAGAACTACCATATGGCCCAGGAATCCCACTACTGGGCATATACCCTGTGAAAACAATAATTCAAAAAGACACATGTAAGCCAATGTTCATTGCAGCTCTATTTACAATAGCCAGGACATGGAAGCAACCTAAGTGTCCAAACAGAATTCAACAGTACATTAAAAGGATCATCCACCATGATCAAGTGGAACTTATCCCAGCTATGCAAGGCTTCTTCATTAAATACAAATCAATCAATGTGATACACCATGTTAACAAATTGAAGAATAAAAACCATATGATATTCTCAGTAGATCCAGAGAAAGCTTTTGGCAAAATTCAAGACAAATTTATGATAAAAAACTCTCCAGATAGTGGGCATTGAGGGAACCTATCCCAACATAATAAAGGCCATGTACGACAAACACACATCAAACATCATTCTCAGTGGTCAAACACTGAAAGCATTTCCTCTATCTAACATCAGGAAGAAGACAAGGATGTCTTTTCTTGCCACTAGTTTTCAACATAGTTTTGGAACTCCTAGCCACAGCAGTTAGAAAAGAGAAGCAAATAAAAGGAATACAAATTAGAAAAGAAGTAAAACTGTCACTGTTTGCAGATGACATGATACTATACATAGAGAATCCTAAAGATGCCACCAGAAAACTACTAGAGCTAATCAATGAATTTGGTAAAGTAGTAGGATACAAAATTAATGCACAGAAATCTCTTGCATTCCTATACACTAACAACGAAAAATCTGAAAGAAAAATTAAGGAAACACTCTGACTTACCATTGCAACAAAAAGAATAAAATACCTAGGAATAAACCTACCTAAGGAGGCAAACGTCCTGTATACAGAAAACTATAAGGCACTGATGAAAGAAATCAAAGATGACACAAACAGATGCAGAGATATACTTTGTTCTTGGACCGGAAGAATCAATATTGTGAAAATGACTAAACTACCCAAAGCAATCTACAGATTCATTGCAATCCCTATCAAATTACCAATGGCATTTTTCACAGAATTGGAACAAAATAGTTTTACAATTTGTATGGAAACAGAAAAGCCCCCGAATACCCAAAGCAACTTGAGAAAGAAAAATGGAGCTGGAGGAATCAGGCTACCTGACTTCACACTATACTACAAAGCTACAGTAATCAAGACAATATGGTACTGGCAAAAAACCCAGAAATATAGATCAGTAGAACAGTATAGAAAACCCAGAGATAAACCCACATACGTATGGTCAACTAATCTATGACAAAGGAGACAAGGATATACAATGGAGAAAAGACAGCCTCTTCAATAAATGGTGCTGGTAAAACTGGACAGCTACATTTAAAGGAATGAAATTAGGGTACTCCCTAACACCATACACAAAAATAAACTCAAAATGGATTAAAGATCTAAATGCAAGACCAGACAGTATAAAACTCTTAGAAGAAAACATAGCAAAACACTCTTTGACATAAATCACAGCAAGATCCTTTTTGACTCACCTCCTAGAGTAATGGAAATAAAAACAAAAATAAACAAATGGGACTTAATGAAACTTCAAAGCTTTCTCACAGCAAAGAAAGGAAACTATAAAAAAAGTGAAAAGACAACACTCAGAATGGGAGAAAATATTTGCAAATAAAGTAACTGACAAAGGATTAATCTCCAAAATATACAAACAGCTCATACAGCTCAATATCAAAAACAAAAACAGCCTAATCCAAAAATGGGCAGAAGACCTAACTAGACATTTCTCCAAAGAAGTCATACAGATGGCCAAGAGGCAGATGAAAAGATGCTCAACATCACTAATTATTAGCGAAATGCTAATCAAAACTACCATGAGTTATCCCCTCACACCGGTTAGAGTGGGCATCATCAGAAAATCTACAAACAATAAATTCTGGAGAGGGTGTGGAGAAAAGGGAACCGGCTTGCCCTGTTGGTGAGAATGTAAATTGTACAGCCACTATGGAGAACAGTATGGGTCCTGAAAAAACTAAAAATAGGACTACCAGATGACCCGACAATCCCACTACTGGGCATATACCCAGAGAAAACCATAATTCAAAAAGACACCTGCAGAGAGGAAGAGAGAATAAACTTTTTCTTTAGAAAAAAAAAGACACATGCACACCAATGTTCTTTGCAGCACTATTTACAATAGCCAGGTCATGGAAGCAACCTAAATGTCCATCGACAGACAAATGGATAAAGAAGATGTGGCACATATATACAATGGAATATTACTCAGCCATAAAAAGGAACGAAATTGGGTCATTTGTAGAGACATGGATGGACCTAGAGACTGTCATACAGAATGAAGTAAGTCAGAAAGAGAAAAACAAATATCGTATATTAACGCATATATGTGGAATCTAGAAAAATGGTACAGATGAACCAGTTTGCAAGGCAGAAATAGAGACACAGATGTAGAGAACAAACATATGGACACCAAGGGGGAAAAGTGGTGGGGGTGTGTGTGATGAATGGGGAGATTGGAATAGACATATATACACTAATATGTATAAAGTGGGTAACTAATAAGATCCTACTGTGTAGCACAAGGAGCTCCACTTCTCTGTACAGTAGAAACTAACACATCATTGTAAAGCAACTATACCTCAATAAAAAAATTCAAAAAAAAACTTTATTAAAGTCATTACAGAAGATCTGCCTTATCTCTATGTTTCTGATGACCTGGGTGCTGGCTCATATTTGGCTAAATTAAACATCTGGTAATGCTGAGGGGAATGGATAAAGGATAATGAATCTGGAACAAATTTTTATTTTTATCTTCCAGGCTCCAAAGGACAATACCAACCTTTAATCACAGTAATTTTGGGGGCTGGGAATTTTTTCTTCCAAGAAAATACACCAGCAGAATCAGCAAGAATTATCAGTCCAATGATTATAAATTCTCAGAGGATTCTATTATTGTTTTCAATGAGCAGGTAAAGAAACAGATTTCCTCATTTGAGACCTTTGCAGGAAGGCAGATTTTCCCACACATAATCCCTCAATGAGAGTACCCCTGAGTGTCTCATATATAAGAAAGTGCTTCTTTACAGCCTAAACCTGCTTAGAGGTAAAGCTGATATTCCAATTCCCAGTGGTTATTCTTCTCACAAAGGGTGATTTAGCATGTCTCTCTGTTCTCTGATGGACTTTTGATTGATGCTCTCCTTGCATCTATGTTAAAAAAAATGTTTATTGAACTCTGACTATGTATAGACTATACCAGGTAAACTGGAATGAAACACAGATACCAACTATACTATAGTTTATTATCTATTTAGTGTTATGCATTATTCATGTCTAAAGAAATAACTACAAAGTCATATAACAAAAGATGCATATTGAAAATAAATGTATCTAACAGCTTATGCAAACACCACAGGAAAAAACAACAACAACCTCCCTGCAAACAAAAGTCCAGAACCCTATGGCTTGACTGGGGATTTCTACAAAACATACAAAAAGAGCTTATATCTATCTTTCTCAAACTACTCCAAAAGATTGAAGAGGAGGGAATATTCCCAAAGTCACTCTATGAAGCCACCATCACCCTGATACCAAAACCAGACAAAGATACTACTCAAAATAAGAAAATTACAGGATAATATCTTTAATGAGTATAGATGCAGTGTAACTATATTTGAAGATAGGATCTGTAAGGAGGTAATTAGGGTTAAATGAAGTCATAGGGCGGGTCCTGATCCAATAGGATTAATGTCCTTTAAGAGAAGACACAAGACACTCACTGTCTCTCTCTTTGCCATGTGAAGACAGCACCAAAACAGCTGTCTGCAAGCCAGGATGAGGGTTTCACCAGAAACCAAAGCAATCAGCATCTTTTCTTCGAGTTCCCAGCTTCCAGAACTGTGAGACAGTGTCTGCTGTTTAAGCAATCTGCAGTATTTTTCTGCAGCAGCGCAAGCAGAATACTACAGTAGAAAAATAATAGCTCATCTCTACCTAGTATGTGAGGATAGATTAATAATACTACAGTAGTTCAACCCTGCATATGAGAATCTCATGTTCGTGTTTAAAACAAGAAATCAAGACTCTTGTTGTTATTTCTTGGGATAATGTTAGCTTTCTCCTAAAATCTTTATTGTTTTATATTTCAGGTTCATATCTATATTTCTCTTGAGATAATGTTGTATGCATATTATGAGACAGGGATCAAGTTTCTTTTTTTAAGTTATTTATTCAGTTGACTCAATACCATTTATGGAAAAAACTGTCTTCAATACTCTGAAGTTCCACACTTGTTAAGAATTAAACGTCCTTGTGTGGGGGTCTATTTCTGAACTCTCTGTTTTATTCAGTTCTCCCTCTATGATTGTACCAGTATCCACTGTTTTAAGTACAGTTAGCCTTGAAATGCATTTTGATGTCTGGTAAAAGCAATTCTTCTTTTTTTTCTCCTTCAAGGTTGCCTAATTATATTTGGTTATTAGCATTTGCATATGCATTTCCTCTGACCCTTTCAAGTTATACACACAGACTCAGTTTTTTTTTTTTTTTTTTTTCGGTATGCGGGCCTCTCAATGTTGTGATCTCTCCTGCTGTGGAGCACAGGCTCCAGGGGCTCAGGACCAGTGGCCATGACTCACGGGCCCAGCCACTCCATGGCACGTGGGATCCTCCAGGGCCGGGGCACGAACCCGTGTCCCCTGCATCGGCAGGCGGACTCTCAACCAGGGAAGCCCCACAGACTCATTTTGATTGAGCTTCTAATTAATCCATAGATCAAATTTCCATATATTAACCTCCTTAAAATACTACATCTTCTACTCCTTATCATGGAATAATTCTCAATTTATTTAGGACTTCCTAAATTTCTCTCAATGATAGTTTATAGATTTCTATGTACATATCTTTAGATTTATTCCTAAAATATTAAAAATGCCCCATGCATCTTTAGTTCTGTGAGTTCTTAAATTTCATTTCTAACTGTTCATTATAGAAATGTAAATAGACAATTGTTTTTTGTTTTTTGTTTTTTTTTTTTGCGGTATGCAGGCCTCTTACTGTTGTGGCCTCTCCCGTTGCGGAGCACAGGTCCCGGACGCGCTGGCTCAGCGGCCATGGCTCACGGGCCCAGCCACTCCGTGGCATGTGGGATCCTCCCGGACCGGGGCACGAACCCGTGTCCCCTGCATCGGCAGGCGGACTCTCAACCACTGCGCCACCAGGGAAGCCCAACAATTGGTTTTTATATACTGATTTCTTCTCAATGGCTTTGCTAAATTTATTACTTCAAGTAGTTCAACTGTAGATTCTTCTGGATTTTCCACTGTCCTTCTGTTAATAACTCATTTCCAATTATAATAACTTGTATTTCTTTACTTGCCTTATTACAGTAGCTAAGACCTTAAGTAAAAATTTAAATATAAATGTTGGTTGATGGCATTGTGGCCTCATTCTTGGTGTCAGAGGGAAATCTTTGTACATTTCAACATTTATATAAATCAATATGACTTTTATCTAGAGTTCTTAAAGAGGATCTCTTTAATCAGTCAGGGAAATTCTTTTCTATTCCTAGTGTCCTAAGAGCTTTATCATAAATGCACACTGTTTAAACATAAAAATCTGGGTTTTTGAGAGTTTATTCTTTTATTTTTCTCCTTTAATATTTTAATGTTGTTATTTACACTGACTGATTTTGTTTGTTTTCATCATTCCTAGAAATATCTTTATTTCAAGTGCTCTTAAAAACTTCTTTGCATGTATTACAGACGGATATAACTTCCACTCACTGGTATGGCGTTGTTCTCAACGCATCTCACAAGAGGCATCTTAGAAATGTCTTAACTACAAGTATTCTCAAACACTTCTCTGAATGAATTTCAGAATGGTTGTAACTTCCATTCACTGATATAACACTGTTCTCAGTGCAGCATGCAAGCAGCATCTTAGAAACATCTTTATTACAAGTGTTCTGAAAAACTTCTCTATGTGCTTAAAGAATGGGTATAAATTTATTTCACTCATAAAACACTTTTAAATGCAGCTTACAATTAGTGTTCTGAGAAACACCCGTGTGTGTGTGTGTGTTGTGTGTGCGTATAAATCAGCTCTTTCGTTTTATTTTTTATTGATATATGCACGACTTAAACCATTATATTAGTTACAGGTGTACAATCAAATGATTTGATATTTGTATATGTTGTGAAATGATCACCACTATGAGTCTAGTTACAACATCCATCACCACACAGTTATAATGTTTTTCTTGTGATGAGAACTTTTAAGATCTACTCTCTAAGTGACTTTCAATACACAATACAGTATTATTAGCTATAGTCACCACGCTGTACATTACATCCCCAGGACTTATTTATTTTAGAACTGGAAGTTTGTACCTTTTGGCCACTTTCACCCATTTCACTCAGCCCCATCCCTGCCTTTGGCAACCACTAATCTGTTTTCTACATGCATAAGTTTGTTGTTTTTCAATTGATTTTCAAATATTGATATTACCTTACATTATGAGAACAAACCCTTTTTGGTTTTGTTATGTATAACCCTTTTATAGATCATTGGACTTCATTTTTCAATTTTCCTGAAATGTGCATCAACGTTTATGAGCACCATGTGTCTGTAATGATCCTTCTTACATACTTCATAGAATTTATTGTGAATCTATCTGCGCCTGGAGTTTTCTTTTTAAGAAGGTGTTTATTTATAATTAATTTCTTTTAAAAGCTAGAAGGCTATTTATATTTCCCATTTACTTCCATTTTATTTATGATAATTTGTATTTTCTAGGAAGTTAAACATTTCAACTACATTTTT
The DNA here is from genome assembly GCF_011762595.2 of Tursiops truncatus. Lineage (NCBI taxonomy): Eukaryota > Metazoa > Chordata > Mammalia > Artiodactyla > Delphinidae > Tursiops > Tursiops truncatus. The sequence continues at coordinate 120,550,788 of NC_047035.1, forward strand.
CATTCTTGATATTGGTTAGTTGAGAAATCTCCATTTTATTTTTTCAGTGAAACATACTAGAAGTTTACCTGAATTATTAATCCTACTAAAGAACGAGCCTCTGCCTATTCTACTTGTTATATGTTTGCTTTCTTTTATTAATTTCTGTTCTTGTTTTTGTTATTTCCTTCCACATATATTCTTTTCGCTAAATTTGTTGTCAATTTTGTAATGTAATGTACATTTGTAATTACCCAAATTTAGTGATTGTATCAGAAATAATATTACTTTCTCACTTTCTAATATATTCATTTCAAGCTACAAAATTTTCTGCAAGCATTGCTTTCCACCCAGCGCACAAACTTTTATATAAGCAAACTCATTATTATTCAAAGCATAGTATTTTCTGATTGCTTTTGTGATTTTTTTCATTGACCTGTGGGTGATTTAGAAATATAATTATTAATATCCCGACCTAAAAATTATTTTTCTAATATTTTTATTGATTTCTGGCTCAATTTCAGTCTGGGGTCGGAGAATATACTCTGAATTATTTCAATCCTTTGAAATTATTAGACATCATTAGGCCCAATATGTAAATTGTAATAAGTGTCTGGTGTGCAATTTTCACAGACTAGATTTGGTGAATGTAGTGTTTTTATACACAGTTAGATCAGCAGTATTAATAGCGTATCACAATCTATCACTTTACTGGGTTTCCCCCCCTTTGCTTATTCAATCAATTACATCCACACCCTCTAGTAGCCATAAATATTAATGCACTTTATAACGTTCTTGTGGGAAACCAACATTTGTCCGGTCAGTCGTGCGTGATTGCTCACAATTCTCTTTAATAATTGCCTAAATGTTTTGGAGGAGGAAAGAAACAGGGCAAATAACATGGAAAACTATATGAGTATATTTATGTTTTAAAATATAAAAATCACTCCTTCTTCAAGGAACGAAGATTCAGATTCTGTCCTTTTTTCCCTGTGGCCACAGCATTCAGGTCTGAGTGTACAACTGTCATAGCATCTATGTCCTCTTCTAAAGGGGAAGAGGCAGTAGGACTCCAGCATCATCACGTGACATTCCCCTTCCATCTCTGTTCATCTTTCTTTTCCTACCACCTGGAAGCAAAGTATCTTCCTTCCTTATGAATATATTTAAGGCTATACATTGTGCCTCTATGCATGGCTGTAGGTGTATCCTAAGTGTTTTCATAAGTCATATTTTCGTTGTCAGTTGAAATATTTTTCATTTTCTTTGTGATTTCTTCTATAACTCATAGGTGATTTAGGTTATTTAATGCCCCTTGAACTCTCACCATATTAGCTATTTTCTAAGTCTTTCAAGCATTTACTTTTCATATTTATCCAGTTTCTATCATGGTTCTGCATGGAGCTATCAGCCTTATAAAAACTATTTAATCTGGGTTATGGCTAGAAATTAAAATTTAAGTATGTTTTAGGTCTGTAAAATAAATGAATATGAATAAATTCTGTTAACCACACTACAGTATACACATAGCTTAATTCTTGGCACTTACAGAAAAGCTTTCAGAATATTTCTTGAAATTTTCTGTGTTTGAATCCAATATAGATAGCTCAGTGTAATTTTCATAATCAGAGTTTTGTGATACTGTATTTGAATGGCTTTAAGATAATTTATACCTTTTTATGTCCATATTAAAATATGGAATTAGAAAGACATCTTTGAGTATATTTCTTTTTATCAAGTTGTTCACTCATGGTGACTAGATTTTTCAAAACAGCCTTCCCTCTCCTAGGATAAGCCTAGAGGACTCCTGTCCCATGCAGACACCCATGCAATTACAAATGATGTGGGGACAAAAAGTGCTGCACAAAGGTACCTAAAACTGAACTTCTTTTTGTGATAATATATTTAATTGTGCCTGGTTTTGAGTTATTTACAGCTTTCTTGAGGTATAATTGATATACAAAAAACTGCACATAATTAATGTATGGAATTTGGTGAGTTTGGACTTCTGAACTGGAGTTGGAGAAAAATGCCTCTGTAAATTTCAAAATAAAAATCAGTTTGTCCATCAGTATAAGAAAATAAGTACTTATTCCCTATCTCTTATATGCCAGGAACTTGCAGGGATCCTATAGACATATTACTGCTGTATCCAGACAGCAGAAAATGGAGCTTGACACGGTCACTCTAGTCACAGTGATTCTAAAATACAAAAGAATTTTATCTCAAATATTGTCCTTGTAACAGGCACTGTTCCAATAATTTTATAATAATTATTTCATTTATTGCAACAAACCTGTGAGTTGATCACTCTTATTATTGGTGGTGGCTCTTGTTGTTTGCCAGATGAGATAAAAGAGTGATTAATTTGCCCAAGATGAATTCCTCAGAGAGCAGTGCATCCTGGATTTGAACCCCTGATGCCTTATTCTAGACAATTGCTTTTAATTCGCCCTCCACCCCCCCCCCCCCAGTAGTGCCTAAATGTCAGACCTGAAGTAGGTGTGTGTGCTGGAGGAAACTGCTTGGAGACAAATGTGTCTCCTTTAAATATGGACACATGAGCCACTTGGGGCTGGGCCCAGCAGGCCTGAGATGTTTAGAATAAAAGACTGTGGGCATCTCTGGTTCTTTTCCACCCATGGCCATAGTCCACCTCATAACTAGTCTCCTGCCTGTCAGGCTTCTGTTACACTGCCTGGACTGTGTCTCAGCTCTGTCAGCCACCTCCCCCTTGTCATCTGTTCCCTGGTAACCAGGTTCTCAGCCCAGTCTGCTCAGGTGGAACACTACTTCCCTTTGTTCCACTTGGACACCCCAATGCTGACCATCCAGGAGATCTCCTGCTGCCCTGCACACCACTGTGTACACAAATTGGTCTCAGCCGGGTCCCAGACCTGGAGGCCCTCAGTGGTTTTTTGGGAAAAGAGGGCTCAGCTGAGCCAAATAACTGGAGACAGGATCAGATGTGTATTCTCAGAGACTGTGTGAGAGCAACATCAGTGCTCACATTTTAAAAAAATCAGGATAAGATTTTGAAGTATGATGGTCAGAGAAAATTCTCTGAGGATAGAGATTTGACTGGGATGGAAAATATTTGATTATTTCTCTCAAGATGCATTGCCTAATATTTCCAGTTATTCAATCTCAGATGATATTTAAAATCATGGGGTACAATTTTAGTTTCTAATAGTGAGCACAGAATATGTCATTGTAAAACGAGATGTGCTTCACTGTGAGATGGCAGGACACAAACATGATTGGGAGCCACACAGGCGGGGATCTGAAAGCAAATACTGTCCCACGCCAGCTGCATAGCTGGGTAGGTTAGAAAATATTATTTTTCTCCATTTCTTCATGTTTGAGGAGAAAGATGGTCAGATACTATCTGGAATTTTGTTGTCCAACAGTAGCTACTACTCAGCCACATTTCAAGTGCTCAAGAGCCATGTGAGCTAATGACTACTGTGCAGAACAACACATAAAAAATCATCATGGAACATCCTATCTGGTGGTGCTGGTCTGTAAAACGTCAATCAAATTAATTTAGACATGGTGCTGAGAACATACTACCATTAAACAAATAATACATTTATATTCAGGATTTTTATGTTTGTGAATTTGTGGAGAGCCTGGTATATAAGCCCAATATCTGTTTCAAGCCATTTTCTGTAAAAATTTGGGGGGCTGTCAAAGGAATATTCATTAACCAATGAATTTAGAGGAGAAAAAAGAATGCAAGTGAGCCAAACTTTCAAAGAGTTGGCATCCAAAATACAAAACTCAATATAAAGGAGGAAAACATAACATCACCAAGATTTCCTAGATTCGCAGTGGAAAACAGCAACATTCTCGCATGATTTATCTAATGAGGAAAAGTTTACCTTCTGAAAATACTGAGCCTTCTACTGCATGATCAGAATAAACCTCAATTTCTTTAGGTTTTCAGAAATAAAATGATTTTAATGTTTTAGAACTTTAATTCCCAGGATAGTTAACTTTTAATGTTATAAATGTTATGAATTCTAAATGTCTATGTATCATTGATTGTATACATGAATATATACATATAAATATAAATACAAATGATTGTGTATTGCAATACCATTCATTGTCCTTGCTAAATGTGTTTAAGTCTAATAGTTTATCAGTAAATTATTCTTAATTTTCTGCTGTCTTCCATTAATAATTCCTTTGCGATTCTAACATCTTCTATTTCTTTGTTTGCCTATTGTACTGGCTAGGACTTGCAATAACACATATAGACCGTTTTGTCTTTCTATTTATTTCAGATGGAAAACCTTAAAAGCTTTCATTTATGGAATTATTTTTAATTACAGATTTAATTTATCTAACAGATCAATACTTACGTTCTTTATTTCTGGTCCTGTCATTTTTATTAATAAATATGTTTCTAGAAATATGACCATTTCACACAGATTTTCAAATTTAATGGCCTAACCTTGTATCTGATATCCTCACATGATTTTTAATATCTGTTATTAATGTAGTGATACTACTTTTTAAATTTCTGATCTTGGTTATTTGAGCCTTCATTTTTTCTTGATAAATTTCACGAGAAATTTATCAGGTTCAATAATCCTTTCAAAGGATTTTGATTAATTCCCCCTACTTCATGTTTGTTTTTCTTTAATTTCTTATCTCTATTATTTACTTCAATGTAATTTCTCTGCTATATTCATACTTTCTTCCATTTTAAAATATAAATTTGGCCCATAAAATTCCCTCTACGAAACTTGTTTAAGCAAACAGAATCCAATAATATATAAAATGATAATAAATCATACCAGAAAGCTTTATTCTTGGAAAAAAACGGTAAGTTAAACATTTGAAAAATCTGTCAGTGCAAATAACCACAATAACACAATAAAGAGAAAATAACGTGATCAGCTCTTAAGAAATGCAGAAAACTACATGACAAAATTCAGTATACATCCATAAGTACTCTTTATATTTAGGAAAATAATTTTTTTTTACTAATCTAATAACATATATCTGCAAAATGACAGCTCAGGCGTGGAAATTAAAAAGCACCACTCATGGGCAGAAGGGTAGAGAATATACTATGAAAGGCTGGCCCAGCACAATACCGTACAAAACTGGGTGAAAGAAAGAAAGGGAAACAAAGAGCCACTGTGAGTTAACCAGAAAGAGAAAATAAAAGCCAAAGGGGACACAAAGGGGACAGTGGCTTATTAGGCTAGCATCAGGACCAATGAAGTCTGCAGCTTCTGCACAGTGGGAGGGGAGCCCTGCAATCCACAATAACCTAAGAGCTGAAAGGCGCTAAAGTGGCCTCAGATCAGAACCCTGCTCATGCCTCACTGGCGAAAAGCCTTTCCAACCTAAGCCCGTAAGAATTTCCAGAAAACAAAGAGCAGAAGGAATCAGGTCTTGTCAACACAACTAAATAAATAAGGCTTCCAGCAGTGACAGTCAAGAAACCCAGAAATAAAAATAATTTAAAAAATAAGACCCACAGACATAAAACGGAGTGAACAGACAAAGCCTTTATAAAATGTGTGAGATGGTTCAGAAATAAGATGAATTTTACACGGGAGCAATAAAAAAACGCGAGGATTATGATGCTTTCAATAGACATTATGAAAAAGCAACGAAATCAATGCGTATGAAAGAACACTGGAACAGATTACATTAAAAACCTCAAACGGCTGTGCTTCCTTCGCTCAGAAGAGCCGCGGAACGGCGAGGGGCCTAGCGCAGCAGAGCAGGGACAGCGCCGGAGCGGAGAGCGGGCCGTGATGCCGGCTGCGAACACAGGAGGAAGCCGGTCACCATTCCTGCCGGACCGACCGCGCGCCGACCCGGTGGACGACTGACGTTGTCCGCACAGGAAGTGTCCGCCGCGCCTGCCCAGAGAAGGAAGTAGGAACACAGGCACAGGAAGCAGGGAGCGGGGGAGAGGGAAAAAAGATGCACATCTTCTAGGGAGGAGCCCAGGAGCTGGCTGGCGGCCTCCGGGCCTCAAGCCCGAAAGGAAGAGATACCAGGGAAGTTCCGGCACCATCTGGGGGACAAGAATCTGCCATGGAAGAGCCTGCAGCTCCCACAGAGCCCCACGAGGCAGCTGGGGCCTCTGGGGGTGCCGAGGCAGCGGGGGAGGGCGTCCCCCGGCCCAGCGTCCCGGTGCGCCCAGCCTCCCGGTGGTCTTCGGCTCCAGGCCCGGCCCCCTTCCGCCCGTCACGTCTGAGGCCCGCCCAGGCCTCATGGGGAGGGGCTAGGCCCAGATGGCTGCAAGGCCGGAGCAGCGGCAGCTGGACAAAGCAAGTCGTCTGCAGGTATTATCTGCATGGGCTGTGCAAGGAGGGGGAGAACTGCCGATACTCCCACGACCTCTCGGGCCGGCAGGTGGCCAGCGAAGGCCACGGTTTGTTGCCCCAGGCCTCTGCAGACAGTGGCCCCAGTACGGCTGCGCAAATGGAGCCCCTGCCTCAGGAAGTGGCGGAAGCCCCCCCTGCTGCGTCCTCACGCTCCTTGCCTCTGATTGGCTCGGCTGCTGAAAGGGGTTTCTTTGAAGCTAAGACAGACAATGCAGGCCTTGAAGCTGCCGGAGGAGCAGGTGCAGAAGGCTGGGAGGGTGCCTTTGAGTTTGTTCCGGGGCAACCCTACCGGGGCCGCCTGGCCCCTTCTGTCTCCGAGGCTCCTCTGCAGAGCTCGGTGACTGAGAGGGAGCAGATTGCCTTGGGCGTGGGGAAGCAGCTTTGCCGCGATGCTATCGTGGGGCAGTGCTTTCGTGGGCAGAGTTGTATCTATCTCCACGGAGATATATGTGATATGTGTGGGCTGCAGGTCTTGCACCCTGTGGACGGTGCCCAGAGGGCAGACCATGTAAAGGCCTGCATTGAAGCACACGAGAAGAATATGGAGCTCTCGTTTGCTGTGCAGCGCAGTGCGGACAAAGTGTGTGGCATCTGCATGGAGGTTGTCTATGAGAAAGCCAACCTGAATGATTGCCGCTTTGGCATTCTCTCCAGCTGCAACCACACCTACTGTCTTAAGTGTATCCGCAGGTGGAGGAGTGCCAGACAGTTTGGGAGCAGGGTCGTCAAGTCCTGCCCGCAGTGCAGGGTCATCTCCACCTTTGTCATTCCCAGTGAATTCTGGGTGGAGGAGGAGGAAGAGAAGCAGAAACTTATTCAGCAGTACTTGGAGGCAATGAGCCACAAGACCTGCAGGTATTTTGCTCGAGGCAGGGTCTGCCCATTTGGAGAGAACTGTTTTTACAGACATGCGTTCCCTGAGGGCCAGGGAGAGGAGCCTCAGAGGCAGGGTGCTGAGGCGTCCGGTACTTGCCGCGGTCAACGTTTCGAGCCTCTGCAGGTGGGAGAGGGCAGCATGCCCTTTAAAAGCAGTAAAAAAGAGCTTGTCATGCTTTGGCTGGCCAATCTGTTGTGTAAGTGTTTTCTTTCACTGGGAGCTAGTGAGCTCCCCTTCACAGAGGCCCTATGGGACTTGCGTCATTGTGAGCTGGAAGAATATTTCAATTTGAATCTGTGGCATTATGCTGTGGCATGTTGTCTGGTGTGCTGAAGCTCTGTCATCTGCTCTTGCCTGTGTTTTGTTTATAGACACATCTGTCACTTACAGGGGCTGCTGAAACCATTTGTATAGAGCATCCATCACTGTTTTCTTGCCCATTCCCATTTCTTGCTCCCCAGGATTATGGTGTTTCACTGTGTTAAAAAGTAACAAAACGTCCTTAAAGTTACTGTTTGGAGAAATTAATATGACTGTCAGTTTATGGTTTACTTTGTCATCTCTGTTTTCAACAGGATTGACTCAGTTCTAGTCTAGTGTTTACAGAATTTCCACACTCATTTTGAAGCCCCTCAAGAATAAATGTGACAGGGTGAAAGGAGAAGTCTTAACTGAACAAGGAGCTTTTTGCTACTTCAGTCTTAAGAAATGGACCCTCGTGGGGCTTTGTGGTGCAGCTTCAGCATCTCTGTTGTTTACACGTCTGTTCCTTCCCCTGTTCCCCTTCAAGTGCACTCTTTAACTTGTGGTTACCTTGTGGTTTTGTGTTTTACTTGACCAGAACCAGGTGCATATGTTTACATGTTTTTATCCTGTTTAGCTTGATGTGAAATTATTTATATTTGGAAGTATATATTTAAGAATTCTATATATACATACATATGCATATTAATGTGTATGAAAGTTATGTATTTGAAAATATATTTAAAAGGTGTATACCATAATATAATGTTTATTTAATAAAATAAATACAGAGCTGGAAGCTGAAGGTCAAAGGCTGATAGGATTTGGTGTTGTGTGAGTGTGAGGTACATGAATAATCATTCTGTCCCTTTCACAGCTTCAGTGATTAGCATCTAATGAAAACAGCTATTTGAGTGGCTCTATCCAAATGTGGTAGACATTTACAAAATACGACATTGGTAATTCCTGTGATGGCATTAATAGCTCATTGCTGTTATTAGTACAGAAATGTGAATTCCCGTGCAGTTCAGCCACCATCTCATTGATCTTTATAACAGCACAGTCCTGGACTCAGATACACAGTTCTTTGTGTTCAATATTTTGTGTCATCTCTAGACATTCCAAAGAAGGGGCTTTTGACAAAAGTTTTCAACATAAAAGTGACAAGATTTTAAAAGATAAAGAACAATAAACCTTTTGAAATCAGTCAGAATGCAAGAATAGAAAGATAATAAATGAAATATAGAAAGTGACAAAAGCTAAATGCAATAGTGATTTGGAAAGTTTAAAACACAAATACACCGTAATTATATTAAATGGAATTGGTTTAAAAACTAAAACTCAAAGATTAGTAGACTTGATTAAAATTAAAATGAAACTGTATGCTGTTTAAAATACACACCTACAATAGAAGAATACAGAAACATTATAAGTAAAGGATGAAAAATTAATCAGAGGTGCTGTGACTTTTGAGCACAGATGGAGTTCACATTAAGGATAAATACATGGCTGGAGATAAATAAAGACGATATATAAACATGAAGTTATAATTTACCAGGAAGATAAAACTATTCCAATTTTAAGTTTGGTACCATAAGATTAGATATACAAATAAATAATTGATAAGAAAACTACAGAATCTTGGTAGACAATTTGAATACCTCTTCTCAGTAACTGAACAAGCAAAGAAAAAATGTGAGTTGAATAGCACAATTTTAATAGTTTACCTAATTGACCTGTATAAAATGCTGTATATCAACTGCAGAAAGCTCTCCTCCTGGCTAAGATAGCTGAAAGTATCCTAGGGGCATAAGTCACAGGAGATACAGACTTCCCTGACTGTGCAACAAAGACAGGGTGCATTTACAGCATTTATACTCTTCAAAACACTGATTTAATTCTCAAGACCACCTTATGAGGTACTTGCTATAATTTTTAGCACCGTCATGATGAGATAAATAAGATAGAGGGGTTAAATGACTTGCCCATATAGCCCTGACCCGTAGGCATGAACTAGTGGAACAGCGAATGGACCTCAGGTAGTATATTTCCAGAGCATAGGCAGCATGCTGCCCCTTGCCCCACGTGTGTAACTGAGAGCAGGTGGACCCACTGAATATAGGTACTGGAAACACATGTGCAATATTTACATATGGAGGTTCAGCTGGGTGGGACAGAGATGGGCATAAATAAGCTACAGAATGTGGGAGCCCTGGCACTTTATCTGTGGGCTGCCAGACTCAGTATTTCTTAGTCCACTGCTCAGAATGTGCCTCAGCTGCCCATATTGGTACACTGCCTCTCCCTTCTTACATGATTCCTGATTCTGTGGGTAAGTATCAGCCTGTTTCACTGGGGTCCTTCCCCTCTAGATTCTTGATATCCAAATAATTCATCAGTCAAGAGGCCCCGGATGCCTGGCTGTTGCTGGCATGTAGGGTGAGTGAATCCAAATGAAATCCAAACATATTTCTACCCCCAGGCTTCCCTAGTCATGCAGGGGAAAGGGGGCTTAGATAACCAAACAACCAAAGAATAAGACCAGATGGGGCACTCTCAAAGACCACACTGACACCAGAGGCTCAAAACATGAGCACTGAGTGGTGGCGATGCTGTCAAGGACGGCATTTTAAACCAAGCACAGAAAGCTTTGAAAAGTTTGTCCTAATATGCACTACCTAATGTTGTGAAATATCACATTTCTATTCAAATAGTATCTTGAACCAAACAATCAAGATCGGGAGATAGTGTGTGACAAGGGTGTATAGAAGATAAAATGGTTTGGGAGACAGACAAAGGATGACTAGAATCCCAACTCTGCTTCTTACCAGCCCTGCAGTCAGGAGCAAGTTATTTAAGTTTCCTATACCTCAGTTTCTTTATATGAGAAATGGGTATAACACCACCTATTTTGCAGAGTTGTTGTGAGGATCAAATATAACCTGGACAAAGCTTGAAACATAGGTGGTATTTTTAAAACAGCATGTATAAAAGTGGTATTTATGTGTGTTTGTAAAACTGAGAAAAGCTTGCACAAGAATTAAAACTCCACCAAGTTTTTCTCTTTGGGAAACTTTGGAACTTGTGTTAAGGTAACATTATTATTTTATGATTATTTTCTTAGGAAGTAGGAACATTACCTTTATGTTCATAATTTCAAAAAGACCAAGCAATTTTTTTTGGCAAAAGTCAGTTAAAACTAAAAATGTGCTATTCAATTCCTGAAAATATAACAAACAAGAAAAAAACAAATCATATTATTTGTGACAGATGCCTACATGAGGAAAATAAGTAAGATGATATTTTTAAAAAATGGGATTCCCTTTTCCCTCATCAGCTCATTCAGAGAGAGATCGAATAACAGGGATGTCAGTACATCCAAAGCTGGGTGAAGTGTCCGAAGGGCCTGCCCATAAGGACAGCTGAGCCACCCCCGCTGCAGTCAGGAACAAAGGAGCCCTTGCCATACAAAGCTTTGCTCTGTGAGTGATTCAGAATGTATGCTGCCCCTCCTCCAGGAGACTCATGTATTCAGACCCTGGGGCTCGTGCCATATATAGAGTGTCATTCTAACCAGACAAAGAATGCCTGGGTGAAGCAAATCTGATTTTCTTATTCTTCATGTATCTAAATTCGGTGGATGTAAAGACTTACAAATATGCTAAAAATTTACCTAGTACTCCTTCCCTAAATCCGTTTACTGAATATCAGTGACTTTAAGGCAGAGATTTCCAGTTCATAATTATGTCTATATGGTGTTCCATTTTTCACTTTTGTGAACATCACGGGGGTGTGGTTTCTGTTTCCACAGCAAATGCTAAACTACAGCCTAAGTGTGGAATGAAGTTTGGGTGGGGATGGAAAAGGGATGTTTGGAAAATAACCCAACACTAGTGCAAAGAAATAAATTAATACATGTCAGAATTTTGCCATTAAAAATTATAGCATATCACATTTTCCAGTGTTGATCACTAACAAAAAATAATTGACTATGTATTAGATCACAGTGAAACTTTCAAATGAGAAATTAGTAGTACAGGCAACATTCTCTGATGTCAATACAAGAAAATAAACCACTACCACATGAAAATTCTTTTAAATATCTCTCTCAAAAAAATTTTGATGAAAGTGAATTCAAAATCTTCCAGAAGGATAGAATAAGGTAATGAAAATTTATATATACCATAATCTATAGGATAGTGCTGAATCTGTGCTCAGAGTAAAACTAATCTTAATATATAGTATCTAGAAAGACAAATTACATAATTAAATAGATATCCAAATCTGTAAATTTTAAAGAAACTACAACATTCAGACACACACACACACACACACACACACACACACACACACACTGGGAAGCAGAAAGAATTAAGAAAGATTAAAGCAAAAATTAGTGGATCATAAAATGCAGATGTAAAAAGCTGCTTTTTAAAAAAAATCGATATACAGATAAACCACTGATGTAATCACAAATAAAGGTAGAAGTGCAATTAAACAAAATAGGAAACAATGAGTAGGAAGTAATCAGAGAAAAGAAGACACCAAAGAAATGGGAGATAAACCCTTGTTACACTGAGGCAAGTGCACTTGGAAATGTGATAGGAATTTAAATTTTTCAAAGTAATTTTCCAAACAACAATCTAAAATACAAAGTAAATCAAACCAAACCAATTGCTAATGAAAAATTAAAGTTATCAGGAATGTACTTATGTTCCTGACTGCCCAAAAAAGAGAAGAGCAGAAGACATTTGTCCCAGAAATTTACTAAAAGCTTGAAATAGATTGCAATGATATATATATAAACCATTCCAGAGAAGAGAAGAAAGGGGACACTTACAAAACGTATGAATGACACCTAACATTGGTATCAAAATGTTTCCAATACAGTACAATACAAAGTTAATTAGAGCCCAATCTCATTTGTGAATATTGATGTCAAAAAATCTCAAATGAAAAATTAACAAAAAAATAGCACAGTAGAAGAAGAGTACATCAGGAAAGAGTAGGTTATATTCCAGGTAACAGGATGGTAGAACATGAGAAAATATTTTTATCTTAATACATCGAAAGAAATAATGATTTTAGCATCTTTGTATATCTGAAAAAACACTAAATTCATGATGTGTATAATTTTATGTACAATACAGGTGTATGAGGTATGTTAACTATATATGTATATGTGTACATGTATATAGTATACATCTATAATTTTTTAAATGCACAGTCACAAAAGCATATAACTAAAGAAAGCAAAGGAGATGAAAACAATAAATAATAGAGAAAATTTAAATATTAAGACTGATTTGATTTTTTAAAAAATTATAAAATAGATAAACCATTATCCAACTTAAGAAAACGAAAAAAGAGAAACAAAGTGCCCATACACAGTTGCACACACATTCACCTAATAGGGGTTCACCACAAAGAGAGATTCTATTAAAGAAACATAAGAAAGAACATTACTCAATCAGATGCCAATTAATTGCAAAACTTGAAAGAAATTGATAATTTTCTAGGCACATGTAATTAATTAAACAGTAGCTTCACAAAATATAACCTACCATTTAACATGAATAAATTATTTCACAGAATACAGTTTCCCCTAAAAACAGGGATTTTCATAAACCTTTAAAGAACAAATAATTTCAGTGCCATTTTACACAATTTGGAAATTATTATCAAATGGAAAATGGAAAGTAGGACAACTTATGTGGTTTTATTTTGTTTTGTTATTTTTTTCAGCTTTACTGAGATATAATTGACATAAAATTGTGTAAGTTTAAGTTGTAAAATGTATGATTTGATATATGTATATATTGCAAAATGATTGCCACAATAAGTTTAGTTAATATCCATCACCTCACATAGTTACAATTTTGTGTGTGTGTGGTGAGAACTTTTAAAATCAACTGTTTTAGTCACTTTAAAATATACAATACAGTAGTATTAACTATAGTCACTATGCTGTACATTACATCCCTGGAATCTATTTATCTTATAACTGGAAATTTGTACCCTTTGACGACCGTCATCCATTTCCCCCACCTTCCACTCCCCTATCCTGGCAGCCACCAGTCTCCTCCCTCTTTCTATGAGTTTGTTTTTTTTTTCAGATTCCACCTATGAATGAGATCATATAGCATTTGTCTTTCTCTGTCTAATTTATTTCACATAGCATAATGCCTCAGGGATCATCCATGGTGTTGCAAATGGCAGGATTTCCTTCCTGTTTATGGCTGTATGATATTCCATTGTATGATGCATAATTTATACCAAATTATTTCATGGTACTGTGTAGTACACATGCACATTTACACACAAATGATTAAGTGATTTATTGAAATATGGTTTATTTATGAAAATCATTTCATAATATGAAATATGATTTATCATGAAAAATACAAAATTTAAAATTAGTAAAAACCAGAATAAAAAAAGTATTTCAGCATTTTTATTCTTTTAATAAGGCAAAGGAATATAATCATAAAATTAGCTCCTGTGATCAGGCAAAAACAAGTAGACCCCACCCCTGCACTGCCAGTTAGTGTTATTTTGATAACCAGTGCAGTTGCATGCAAAATAAAACAAATGAGGCATACAAAACTTTCAAAGAAGGATGTAAATTTATCTCTCTGAGGTAATATAATATTTTGTGTTGAAAATCCAAAACTATCTGGAAAACTTAAAAAAAATTCAGTAAGATGCTAACAAAAATTAATGTGTTTCACATATAAAGATATAGAAAATTTAATGGACACATTTTCTATGGAAACAGTACTTTAAAGTCTATAGAAATAAGTAACAATAAATCTGAAAAAGCTACGAAAAGAAACACTTTAACAAGATAAGCAATTATTCTTAAAGAATACTTGAAGTGAAAATGTATACCATGGAATTTGATAGGAAAAATCATCATATTAATGTGTCAGTTCTTTAAGTTCATTTATGTACTTGACAAAATCCTAATAAATTACTCCTTTGGATTGAATGTTTGTGCCCCCCCCATTCATATGTTGAACCCCTAATCCCCAATGTGGTGGTATTTGGAGGTAATTTGGTTATGAGGTAATTTGGTCGATTACCATGAGGTAATTTGGTCATTCCTCGAGAATGGGATTAGTGCCTTAATAAGAAGAGACATAAGAGAGATGGTTACTCTCTCACCACAACATGAAGATACAGCTAGAACGTGGCCGTCCGCAAACCAGGAAAAGAGCCTCACCAAGAACCCAACCATGCTGGTACCTCGACTTCAACCTCCAGAACTGTGAGAAATAAAGGCTTGTTGTTTAAGCCACCCAGTCCGTGGTATTCTATAGTAGGCTCTACTGAGAAAGACAGAAATGGGGGGGTAGTGAGAAGTGGGTGCTTCTGTAACAAATACCTAAAAATGTGGAAGTCGTTTTGGAACTGGTAATAGGTACAGGTTGGAAGAGTCTTGAGGTGCCTGCTAGAAAAATTGATACTGCTGTGGAGGCTTTTAAAAGTAACTGGTGAGGGCTCAGAAAGGAAGGCAGAGATATACAGGGAATACACACAAAAAGTCATATACAGAATATTGGTAGAAATAAGGATGGTAATAGCCATTCTGATGAGATCTCAGGCAGAAATAAGGAATATGTTACTGACAACAGAAAATGTAGCCCTTGTTATAAAGTGGCAAATAAAACCTGTGAGCAGTGAAATGGACATTTAGCCAAAGATATTTGTTACCAAAGTGTTGAAGGAGTAGCTTGGTTCCCCCTGACTGTTCATAGTAAAATATGAGCAGAGAGAAATGAAGACAGCATTGATAGGGAAAAGGGAAACAATATACAGATTTTGGAAATTCTCAGCCTGTTCATATTACAAAAAAACAAGGAAGCTCCTTCAGAAGAGCAAACTTGGGGTGTGGCAAACCAACCAGTTGATGAGATTAGTGTGGGTGTGTATCGCCAGCCTAACCTGCTGCCCCAGCAGGAACAATGCCAGTTTGAACCTAAGGGGGCAGAGATGAGACAGAATGAAGCCTGTCAGACTTCCTGGATTTGACAGGCAGGACCATAAGAACTGTTTGGCTCTGAACATGCTCTGTTCTTCAAGACAGGGGAAGATGACCCCAAAGCCTATTCAGAAATCAGGGCCACCTCTTCAATTTCAACAGGCCCAAACAGACTAAGACAAGTAAAAATAGATCATATATAGCTTAAATAAATAAGCACATACATGCGTACATACGTAGGTAAGTCTGTGAAAGTTCATATGAAGGAAAAAAAACAGTACAGCTTGAATATTTTAGAATTGAAATATAAGTAACCATTAAACCCTACCAGATACTAAAACATAGTATCATATGCCAGCAGTGTGAAAAGTGAGGTATTGGCACTTTAATTGTGAGATCAAAGACGTATATAAAAAAGGTCCAGAAATGGACACAGACACATATAGGAATTGAATTTATGAAAAAAGATTAAAACAAAAATAACTTGAATTATTAAATAAAAATCGTTGGATAAGCTCTGGAGTCACCTTTAAAACTAATGCATTGGCTCCAAATATCATACTTTATATACAGTGTAAATTCTACTTACATCAAAGTTTCAAATGTAAATATGAAACTAAAAATGTACAGAAACGACATAGGATTTTTTTTCTTTTAAAGTCCTAGAGTCAAAAATGCCTTTCTATGACATGACTGACAGAAGTCTTAAAGGAAATTTTGACAATAACTGTAGCAACTGTGCAGAGCTTACTATGTTCCAGTTTCTTTTCTAAGATACATTATCTCATTTAATCCTTCCAGCCATCCTAAGATAAGTCATAGTGTTATCCCCTTGTAGGGAGGTTAAGAGATATGCCCATGATGAAGTGATTCCAAGGCCCATCCTCTCACCACTGCACTACCTCACAAATGTGACCACCTTGAAATGAGCCTAACAAATTTCACATGAGCTAGACCAGAAGAGAGTATCAACCTACCAAAAAAAGGAAATCATAAAACAGGGCAGATGCTTATTTCCATACATTATAAAGTGATCCAATAAAACAAAAGACAAACAATATAATGAAGAAATTAATAAAAGTATGATGAGACCTTGCACAGAAAACAAACTGCAAATAGATTTAAAGATAGGAAAAGTTGTTAAACATCACCAATAATAATGTTTAAGTTTTCTCCTTTCAAATTATCAAATACGCAAACATTTGAAAGCACACTGGTGACAGTTGGGGAAATAGTTACCTTCATGTATTGCTTGTAGGAGTGTAATTGGTACACTTTCCATAGAGGAAAACTTGATACTATCAAATCATAAATTTACATATGCATACTTCTTGACCAGTCATTCTATTTATTTAAATGTGACTTACATGTATATTCTACATGTATGTGAAATAATTCAAATACCAGGATGTTAATTGCAGCCTTTGTTATAACAGTATAAGATTGGAAATGCCTAAAAAATCCAACAGTAGGCAACTGGTTAAAAAATAGCAGAGACAAACAGTGGAATATTATGAAGTCACATTTAAAAAGTGAACAAACAAAAAAGCAGAAGGAAATTTGCATGGGCTGACCTGTAAATGTATAGTGGTAAGCAGGAATTAAATGTGCAGAAGTTTACGAAATTATATCACTTGTATGTAAAGGCAGCAATAATTATATATAGTGTCTTTGCTTATATATATATAGTTATATTTGGTGTGTTTGATTATATGTACATAAAAGTCTCCTGAGAAATCATTTGTGAAAGAATATAAGTTTTTTTTAAAAAAAATAATGTATCTATAGATATACATACATATACATACATGTGTGTAAAATATATATAATTAAATATGAACACAGGAGAAAATGTATACATATATAGGTATGTATGTAAAATAAAATAAATGTAGACCTGAAAATTGAATGTCAGTGGTTAGTACATTTGGTTCCTTTATGAGTGTGGGTTGTGTGGAGAAAAGATGCAAAGATATGATTGATTAGACTCCACGAGAAAAATTGTTTAAACGGTTTCAGCCAAATACAGCACACTCTCATTGTAAGGACCCAGCAATGACTATTATCACTAGTCACTATGGCAACAGAGCTGACTCTCAGGGATCCCACAGATGTAGACACACATTCACTAATAAGGCTTGGTACTGTCTACTATTGCCATGTGATAATTCAGTCTGTGACTCATGCACAGGTCTTTATACTCAATATTCTGTATTCTCCTGATTCTCAATGAGATGTTTTTTTAAAAAAATAATGAAATAGTAGCTAAAAGGTGAAAAAAGGAGAATACAAATAATAAATTTATAAAAAGGTAAGAAAGAAGAGAAAATTGACATAGAACAAGCAAGAAAAATAGAAAGTAAACTGTAATATTGGAAATTAAACACAAGTAATGCAGAGGAAAGATTTCCTAGATTTATATCAAAGTTAATTTTAAGGCAAAGGTGTTAGTAGAAAAGGTGAGAAAATTTCAATGCTTTGGGAAGTTAAAAGCAAATTAAATTTGTATTCATGTGATTACATAGCCTCAGAAAATACAAAGACAAAAGAACCAATAGGGGAAATACAGGAATCCACAAGCTTAGTAGATATTTTTAACACATCTTAATCAGTCACTTATTTAAAAAGAAATAAGGATAAACTAGATTTAAATAGCAATGAACACTATGGACTTAATTGTCACATTTAGGATCCTATAGTCATAAAATTAAAAAATTAATTTCTCATGGTATGGATAGCAGATAAAAAAGGAAGATGCCTGGCCAGAAGCCTTGACCCAGAAACCTTTGCAATGACCTGTCTTTCTTATAAAAATATATACCATGAATAAGTTTTTACCATGTAGTAGGCAAAGTGCAAATGGAGTCTATAAGCATGATCTGATTTTCATAACACCCAGTGTACTAGTACTCTTCCTGATATCTATGGAATATAATGCTAATGATGGGGAAGTTAAGTAATTTGCCCACCTCAGGACCACATCCAGAAAGTTGTGGAGCCAAGATTTGAATCTGGCTTGTCTGATTCCCAAACACTTGAGTTGACTGGCCCCTCCCATTCTGCCTACCCTTTGATCTGGAGTGAGTGTACCAGTGTGGGGGTGGGGGTGTCTCCTACAAAAAAGCTGCTTGGGGAAAAGCACACACATGTTCACTGTAGATGGGCAAGTCACAAAGGTAAGGACAGGTATCACTGAACTGCTGGGAATAAAAGACACTCCAGATCTTATCTTTCCATCTCATCTGCCTCTGAACAAGGGGTTAGTTGTTCTGCTGCCAGGACTCTGCCCAGTTCCTCAGATTTTGTGTTCTCTTTGCTATGCTTCTTTGCTTCCTGGTGCAATGGTTCAGACTCATTCATTGTGGCTTTCCTTATTTCTTCCAACATCAACCCTTCCAAAAAGATACCATCCAAATGGTTAACAGGGGGTGGTAGTCTGGGTCCTCTGAGAAGCAGACACCAAAACAGAATTAAGTGTGCACGGATGTTATTTGGGTAAGTTCCCATGAGAGAAGTTGGAGAGAGGTCCAGGAAGGCAGGGAGATACTTCAGACCAAGTCTGACTGAAGGTGACAGAGAGAGAGGAGGAAGGTAGGATGGAATCATCCTGGCCTGCTGTGTAGTCTAGTGGAGTCTCAGCAAGGCCATCCAGGAGTCCTCAAGCCACAGCTGGCCATCACTGGAGTCCCCTAATCTCTCAGAAGTAGACCTTGTCACATTCAGTCACTAGCTGGGAGCAGCCCATGGGAAGCATGGCTTTGACATAAACACAATCATGGATTTCAGAGCACAGCAGTTGGGGTCCTTGGTCAGTTAAACTCCCCGTAGTTGGAAGATTTCCAGATATCTGTTGAAGGAACCAGAAGCTCTTAACTGTCCCACCTGTGCTGCAATACCTGGTGATGGGCATACAGTGAGATTTTATCATGACCCTTCCTTTGAGACACTTATTTGTTTTTGTTCTTGTTATATCGACACATTTTTTTTAATTGAAGTGTAGTTGATTTACAATGTTGTGTCAGTTTCAGGTATACAGCAAAATGATTCAGTTATATATTCTTTTTCATATTCTTTTCCATTATAAGTTATTATAAGATATTGAGTGTGGTTCCCTGTGCTATACAGTAGGTCTTAGTTGTTTATTTTATATATAGTAGTGTGTATATGTTAATCCCAAACTCCTAATTTATCTCCCCCCTGCCCCCACTATCCCCTTTGGTAACCATAAGTTTGTTTTCTATGTCTGTGAGAGACACTTATTCTTAATAGAGTTTCTTTTTTAGGGCTTCAGTCAGCCAAAGAACCAAACAATGAGAGAATCTGGCCAGATATCATGTTCTCTGAGACTCTGTAATAATGAAAGCAGATGCTACAAAAAATAAAGGCAGAGTAGCAGGCTAGGGCAGTTGGGGCAGATCTAAAGAAGAGGCATTGAGGCTGGTCCTGGGCAGTTTGAAAATTTTCTCCTAAGCTACATTCCTCATCACTGGAGTTGTCATATTTTCTTTTACTAACTCTCTGTCTCTCTCTCTCCCACCCATCTCTCCAGATAGATAGATATTTTTACATATATATTTTATATAATGGTACCATTTATCCAGACTGTTACATAAGAGGCAGAAGAAACATTAGACTATGCTTAGAGAAAGGGAAGTTATTTGGGGACAGGGTACGGTGGAGGATTGGAAGCTAACACCATCTCTGTGTCTTAGTAAGCTGGGCAAGTTACTGAAGTGTCCTACAGCTCAGTTTACTCATCTGAGAGAAAATGGGAATAACAGCACCTCATTTTTGGTGTTGTTTATATGAAACCTGGATGAAGGGAATCAAATGGAATCTAGATACAGTATAAATGAGGAACTCATGAGTGTCTGTAGACCAAAGATGAGCATGATGTTTGCACTCAAGGATCTGGACTCCACCAATGTTTTTGAGGCAAGATCTATGGAGTTTATTATTCCCACATGAATAATGATTTAGACAGGAGACATATTAACCCAGTGCCCCTCCCTCAAATTTTAATGATAGGGGATTATTATGTAATGTATTTCAACTAAGAGCATAAATGTTAAAACTGTGATATTGAAAGTCTTACAAAAATTACTTTTCATTTTCTAAAAAACAAAAAAACCTAAGTATGGTTTTGGGGGCACATAACTATTTAGGAAAACAGCAAAATTAAGAGATGACAAAGTAATATTTTTGACAAAAACATCCAGATAGTTAAGAGAACATACCATATGAATTTATTTATAAAAAGTTAAAGAAAAGGAAAACCTAATTTATTGTGTTGGAAATCAGAACCTGGGTGATCTATGGAGATCTCGAAGGGGCCATACGGGAACATGCTTAACTGATGGAAATGTTCTGTATCTCGTGTGGGTGTTGGCTGCACCCATCCAATCACATGCTGGAGTTGGACTAATGGCTAAAAGGAGCCAAGTGCACATCCCCTCCCAGCTTCATACTCAGCAATACTCAGTGGCTCGAAACTGGACGTGGTGAGAGTATTTACACCATAGGCATTGACAAACAGCACATCAGTGATTGTTTAGAGAGCTAGTTCACCACCACAGCACTGCACAGATTTATACATTTGCCAAAAGTAATTACATTTATATGGTCTTAAAAGTCTGGACACTTCAATTTTCATGAATTTTAACTTAATAAAAATAATAATGGAAAGTTGTCTTCCACTTAAAGTACAGTCTTTTAGGACCTATTAGACAGTGGGGCCCAAGTCACTGTCATTCCAGACAGTGCCTCTGAATTTACAAAAGGGGAGCCCACAAAAGGGCATGCCAGTAAAACAATCAAAGGTGTACAGACCCATTTGGATGTAACCAATGAGACATTTACCTCAAACTGCTTCCTCTCCTGATTGCCCCTGGGCTTATTCTTTCCCCATAACAGGCATGGATGCGTTAACATGGCCCCATGCCACATGGAACAAGTTCTTAGCCTTCCTGCTGGGCACCAGTGACTCTTCCTCGTCAATCAAGGTGGCAAACGCCCCCAGTACCGACTTAAATAAGGCACTGAACGTCTACACCCTGTCATTATCAATGTGCTTGAGACTGGGGACATTAAGCCATAATCTTCCCTTTCGGTAGCCCCTTTTGGCTAAAACCTAAGCCAACCGCTAATGTATGGCACCTGGCCATTGACTATCGAAACTTCAATACTCCAGTTCCCCCGATTAAGACTCCAATTCCTGATACTGCAGAATTGATTGAGGACATAACACTGGTGCAAGGAGTGACCTTGACCTAGCTAACATGTTCTGTTCCCATCATGGGGAAATTCCAGGCCTACTTTGCTTTCACTTTTGACAGGGTTCGATACACATTTACACAGCTCCTTATGGGATATTTAAACAGCTCTGCAATTGCACATAACTCTGCTGCCAGGATTTAAATGCCTTGCAATTGGAAAAGTGTCATTTTTGGCATCATATTGATGCTGAGGGTTCCTACGAGGAAGTTGGAAGGGCAAATGTGCACAGCCTCACACACCACCTACACCAATACACCTGGGCAATCGTCCCTCACAAGATCCCATGTCCAGCCTCATCTGTCAAGATGTGGTTTCACTGGTCACTGTCCTTCTACTGGGGCTTCTACATATGCTGTCACAATCACTGATATGGGACTGCTCTTGGTGACCCCCACCTGGCATTCCTCTTGAAAACAATGTAATCTCCTTCCTTACCAAATTTATTCTTGTTCTTTTCGGATCACCAGACATTAACTCTGACCTACGTACCCACTTTACCTCTTGGGAGACTCAACAGTGAGCTCTCCAACATAGCAGTTTTGGAAAGTCCATCTAGGTTACTGCCCCCAGGCAGCTGGCCTCACTGAGCATCTTAAGGGCCTCCTTAAAGAGACACTCCTTAAATTACTTCCAGGCATGTGGTCCTTGAAATGGGTTGAATTCTTATCACAGGCCCTCATATTACTTAACTCTCACCCCTTTATATGTTGGGCCTTTATATCCAACATATCAGTTATTATCCATTCCTCCCTCCCCCCCAAATGTCACTTTTGCTCCTCTCTGGCAAGCCTCAAGTGTTTGCCCTCCAAGACGATATCCTTCTCCTTTTATCCTCTGACTTCACTTCCCTCTTTCAATAATTTTGCAGTCATCTCGCCATCTGCTTCACTCTGGTGACCTGATCAAGGGCAGATCATCCAATTGACCCCCTCCTCACTGAATGCCATCCTGTCCCAAAGCCCACCAAGTTGGTGCAAAATTGTTTCTTTGGAAACCCTGACAATGGTGAGGACCCTTCGAAAAGAGCCTCTCCGTACTGGCTGCTCTTCCCAAATATAGAAGATACAAAGGCTGGCCAATTTAAACTTAATTCCCTAGTAATTTAAGGGAGTGGAAATCATTGCTACAGGACCAACCAGGGGCACAAGTTTGGGTGTCTGAAAGAGGGAAAGAAACTCTGCTCGGTAGGTGCAAGCCATATTTGGAGATGAAAGCTACAAGTCACAGCCGTACTTCACGCCTGAGGAGGTAACCCATGACTTTCTCACGAAGAGCAATTACACTGAGCCGTTAATCAATACATAAATAGTTCAGCCAGAAGCAACCTGACAATTGCTCATGAAATGCCAGTGCTCTGTATAACTATGGCTATTCTTATTGCTTTGTATTGCCTGGGTGACACAGCTACTGGTAGACCCCTCAGGGCTAACCATCACACAGATACTATGCTGGACCAGTCCTGCTCCAGCCTGCAATTGCACCACAGGGTGGAAAAGTGGAGAGCGTTGGAGAGTCCTATTGGAAGGGCTGAGGCCAGCAGGCCACCAGGTCTCCTGGCAAAGAGATTGAATTCCTTTACAGACAATGGACCCTCTGGAAGTGATGTCTAAATGATGCTCTTCTCCCTATTTCTGTACATCAAATACTGTTACAAGCTAACCAGACCAATGATGATCATACGTAAAACCCATCTGGTTATAGGATGTAATAGCAGGGAATGTTGGAGAGCCCCATTGGAAGGGCTCAGGCCAGCATGCCACCAAGTCTGGGCAGTGAAGGGATTGAGTCCTTTGCAGAGATTGGCCTTCTGGAAATGATGTCTAAATGACACTTTCCCTTCCTCCTGATTTCTGTACATCAAATACTGCTTCAAGCTAGCTGGACCTTTAAGTGCCCATACATAAAACCCACCCGGTTATGGGAACTGTGGTCCCATGATTTGCCAATTGCCCTCACAGGCCAGTCCCAGGAATGCCTAAATAGCATCCATAAAATCCTCCTTAGCAGGGATATAACTGTGTCCACAATCTTTACGTACTGTGGATGAGCTCGTCAGGGAATAAAAGGGTAGCCACCCATTCCTGTTCTAATTGTGCCCTTGATGTCCCCAGGGAGTCTCTTAAGAATGTCTTGCACTCGCAGCAGGCCCAGATATGTTAGCTCAGTCCTCAGGGAAGCCTCCAAGGTATATCAGGCTACACTGCTCCCAGCCCATGACTGTGACCCCAAATGCATAGCCCATGGGAAGGTCACCCACACCCTTGCCAGCCACCACTCCAGAGCACCTCACCCAGCCCGAGTTCACCGTTGGAGGAGCCTACACCTCCTCTAGCAGAGATGACTCCTCAGGCACACAGCACCATGCCACAGACCTCACTCCTTGCCCAGTTTATAGTGAACTCAGTGAATCCCCACAGTGGGGACTAAGACTTTCTGGGAACAAGGGACTAAATGTACTGCCCTGATGGAATTGTGGGATTCAGTGAAATATTATTTTGCTGAATTTTCCCATTGTTTGCCTGCTGACCCTACTCTGTACCAAGAGTCCTGTCAGACTATGAGTATTTCCCCTGCTGACCACAGGGCAGCACTGTATCCTATTTCCCCACCGAGTCAAGCCAAATTGTGCATTCTGAACCAGATAGCTCCCCGGCCTGCAAACACAGCCCATTTGGACCTGGTCACCTTGACCTTCTGTGTCTGTGTGTTGTGTGCTCACTTGGGAATTCCCAACCCCTTCTGGCCACCGCGAGCCCCCATCATGGTTACCCCTGACGCTATTAGGATATCTTCCACCACATTTCCCCCATGCTTTCCCCAGACCACGTGGCAGGTGCTTCACAAATACCACCCATATTTTTACCCCATGAACTAGGAAGGCTACCCACTCAGTGGGAATCAGAAATTACAAGTCTGTCACCTGGCCCCCAGTTACCTGCACTCCACCTTGAGTGCTTACTCTGCTGATCTTTCCACTTCAGCCAACTCTAACTAACAACATCTTTGCCCTGGCTTCCCTTCCATTAGATGACTTTCTCCCCCATTTCCCACCCCAACTGCTCCTCACAGACCCATGTGGGAGCAGCCTTGCAGGCCACTTCGGTGGTTCTGTGCCAAGGCACAAGCAGCTCTTGGACCACAGATGTTTAACCGCTCCACCAGGACTCACGTAGCCGGGATAACCAATGAATGGTGTGATTTCCCAAGTTTCAGACTGGAGGCTTCAATGAACTCTTTACACTGGGAACTTCTGCCTTCAGATTGCATTGTGGGCCCACAATGCACCCCAAGTGCTTTCCAGAATAAAGCAATAAACAAACCAACAAACAAATGAATGCATCTGCCTATGTGAATTATTTCCTAGATATGTGATACAAATATCAGAAACTGAATACCCACGTCAGTAGCTACCTTTCTGTGTTCCTTTACCCAAATAAGCACACCTGTATACATCCAGTCACTCAAGCCAGAAAACTTAGAGCTGTATTTAACTTTGATAGCTTTCCATATCTCTCTTGTCTTTGAGTGCAAGGTAGTTGACAAGGGATGGCTCCACTTAATCTCCAAATCTATTGCTTCTCTCCATCTCACTGCCACTATCTTACCTTAGCAAGCTTTTACTCTTTACTGGATTATTGGACTAGCTTCCATCTGGTTCCCCTGTCTCCTCAATTATTCCCACTCAATCCGTTCTCTTCACCCTAGTCAGGATGATTTTTCTAACCTTAGAGGAAAGACCCTCTGTTCTTCCCCTCAGTGTATGTCACAAATTTGACTCTGGGGATAGAGGGGCTGAGGGTAGCCTTACAATTTTCCAGTTGGGAAATTAACCAGTTGATACTTCTTACTGTCTAAAAGGGCATAGTTGGGTGCAACCTAGTACCACGTGACAGTCTCGGAGAGGGATCTATCCTCCCAATTAGGGATGCAGGTGGTTTTTCACCTTCCTTCTTCAAACCAAATAGCTGCTAATTCACAAAGAATGTTCAAACTTTTCTTTCCTGCAGAGTTCTGCCAATACCTTAAGCTGATCTGGAATTTTCAGTCTGAGACAGAGACTTTTGAATCTGGTTATGCCTTGACTCATCAATCTCCTGTGCAATGTCTCACGTACCAGACCTGAAAGGAGGTCTCATGTGAAGAAGGTTCTATCATATCTTAACTCCTGTTTTCTCTGTGTCCTTTGCCACAGTCATCTCCCTTGAAACTCTGCCCCATCCAGGGGTCTGCCCTCTCCTCCTCTGCCACTTCCTCTCCTTGTCACATAATGGTATCCTGGCCACCAAGATACTTTTTACGCCACTTCAGATGCCCACTGCCTCTTAGTCACTTTTGCTTCAGCTCAGTTTATATTGAGCCAGTAGTTGGTGGAGAGGAGAATGGTTAAGTTTTTTTGTTTGTTTGTTTGTTTGTTTTTTCCCACTGCCTAATGGCTCCATAGGGGAAGGGGAAGATGTACTCTCATTCCAGGGGTGTTAGAGAAAAGGGTCTCTTTTCTGAGGCAGAGCTGGTTTTCTCCATGAGAATCTGAGTCTACACAAAAGCATCAAAGCCAACCCGGCTTAGTGTAATGGTCTCATTATGCAAAAGGTGCTTTCACACCTTCTGAGCCCTTGGTTACTTTTAAAGCCTCCCTACAATGTTGACAGTGATTCATGACTTGCCCAAATCAGTTATCTTTAAGCCCCAGGATTTTCAGCCAGATAAAAGGAGCTCTACTTTACCCCTAGGTTCTTCACGACATTTTTTTTCTTAAATTCCATATATATGTGTTAGCATAGGGGTAAAGCGGGAATAAAGACGCAGACCTCCTAGAGAACGGACTTGAGGTTATGGGGAGGGGGAAGGGTGAGCTGTGACAGGGCTAGAGAGAGTCATGGGCATATACACACTAACAAACGTAGTAAGGTAGATAGCTAGTGGGAAGCAGCCGCATGGCACAGGGATATTGGCTCGGTGCTTTGTGACAGCCTGGAGGGGTGGGATAGGGAGGGTGGGAGGGAGGGAGACGCAAGAGGGAAGACATATGGGAACATATGTTTATGTATGACTGATTCACTTTGTTATAAAGCAGAAACTAACACACCATTGTAAAGCAATTATACCCCAATAAAGATGTTAAAAAAAAAAAAAAAGGAGCTCTAGGAGGTGGGGGAACCAGGGAGTATGGTAAGACTCATTTCATCTCTCTCAAAAAGTAAATCTGATTACACCATTCTCCTGATTAAGTGCCTTCAGAGGTCTCCTATTACTATTAAAGGCCAAACCTATTATTATAATGTACAAGATCTTTCATTGTATTCCTTCTTCTTATGTTTCCAGATTCAACATTCTCCATTCCCAACTCCTTCACATACACACACATTCACTTGAAATTTTAGCAACAGTGATCTGCTGTCAGTTCTTTGAATGCAGAATACCTTTTCCAGAATACATCATCTTCTCCCTCCCCTTCTGTCTCTCAAATGCACCATGATCCCTTTCCCAGGCTTTCATTCATGCTTTCTCTCTGTCTGGAACATCTAATCCCTGAGTGTTTTACCATTTACTCAGCCTTCAAGTTTCAGTTTTTGTGACACTTCTGCTGATGGCCTTCCCTAATCTCCTTAAATTTGTTAAACGTTCCTGACTTGTGATGCATGATCCACTGTACTTTTGCTGTCATTGAACTTATAGTCCTCCACTAGTCTGGGAGCTCCAGAAAACATGGTTTGTGTCTCTTTTGTTCAATTTATACCCTAAACTATGCATGTCTTAGGTGGTCTCTCTACTCAGAAACCATCTCCCATCTAATAATTGGTACCAATACAAAAAGGTGGTCACAGCACATAAGTCTAGGCTATATAGTTTGTTCCCCCAGAGCTCAGTTGTGATACATGTCTTAGGCTTTTCTTTCCAAGAAAAAACAACCATCCTCCAACCCAGGGATTTCTTCTAGATAATGAAATTGAGTTTGTTGTTAGACACAGTGGCTCCCATATGGCCAACCCTAAAGATTTTAAGCAGACAACATTCAACACAGCCAATTCTTTCTAAACAAGGTACAAGGAGCTCAAATATGTGCCATAGGCATTTGACTCTGAGCTGCAATGTGTACATACACAGAGAACATACAGGCTTCACTGCCTGACTCTCATTCAGTTTAACAACGATGGCTACAGGAAATTTATTCATTTATTCAACTCATATTTACTGAAAATTTACTGTAAGTCAGGCACTGTGAGAAGAGCTGAGAAATCGATAGTGAGAAAAGGAGACACCACTCTTGCCATCGTAAAGCTTGCAGCCTGGTAAGGAAGACAAACAATCATCATAGATCACCAACAACTATGGGGTATCCTACAGAGCAAGGGTCCTTTTCTAAATCAGAGGATAATTTCTATGTGGATTTTTCTGAGCTGATTATGATTGGGTGTTTAGGCTTTCTTATTGCTCTGCCTTCCCCAGTATGTCCAAACAACCTACCCTGTCTCCTAGAATTACAAGTTTCTAGAATCTTTGGACACAAACAACAAATTAGATAGAAGCATTATCTCAGACTAGATACTCAATGGCTAAAGGGCTGATCTCTCCCTAGAGAGGGTCCCAGGAGAAACGGGAAAGATTAAGCATTGAATTGGGACCCATGCTATAAAATAGGGGTCCCCAACCCCCGGGCCATGGACTAGTACTGATCTGTGGCCTGTTAGGAACCAGGTCACACAGCAGGAGGTGAGAAGCGGGTGAGCAAGTGAAGCTCCATCTGTATTTACAGATGCTCCCCATCACTCGCATTACTGCCTGATCAGTGGCGGCATTAGATTCTCATAGGAGCGCAAACCCTACTGTGAACTGTGCATGCAAGGGATCTATGTTGTGCACTCCTTATGAGAATCTAACGTCTGATGATCGCAGGTGGAGCTGAGGCAGTGATGCTAGCGCTGGGGAGTGGCTGCAAATACAGATTATAATTAGCAGAGAGGTTTGACTGCACAGAGACCATAATAAATCAATTGCTTGCAGACTCATATCAAAACCCTATCAGTGAGTGGCAAGTGAAAACAAGCTCAGGGCTCTCACTGAGTCTGCATTATCATGAGTTGTATAATTATTTCATTATATATTACAATGTAATAATAATAGAAATAAAGTGCACAATAAATGTAATTCACTTGAATCATCCAGAAACCATTCCCTCCCTGCCCCACCCCGGTCTGTGGAAAAATTGTCTTCCATGAAACCAGTCCCTGGTGCCAAAAAGGTTGGGACAGCTGCTATAAAAGGATCCCTGTTCTGAATGAACATTCCTTTTTACTGAACCATCAACTTCAACCCTCACCTCACTGCTCAAGATCACATATTACCCATTTCTATCTATCTTCCATCCACATTTTCTGTCCCTTAAGTCCTCTTTGAACTATCAAGAACTGAAAAATTAGACATGCGGTTGCATATGTCTTTTTACATTCTTTTCAGTCTTTGAGTTTCATTCTTTGGAGTCAGAGTTTTGGTTGCTCCTTCAAAGTAAGTGCCTCATGCCTACAAGTGGTCTGACCTTCCAGGTACAAATGGGAGAGTGGGGTATGAAACACATGTGAAACACTCAGACAAAGAATTCAACATGGAATCAAGCCACAACTCCTTTCTCTGCTCAGCATTTAAATGTAAAGAAATGTAGTAATTATTTCAGATCTTCCATTTTTACCCACTTTACTCAAAAAGGTAGGAACTAGGATTTCATCCCACAACTATGTCCTTCTACAATATTACTTCTCACTTGCATCACAGGCATCACCGGTGTCAGTTGGATCCCATAATTCCTACGGGTCCCTGGTAATTGTGCGTCTCCTTTGCTTTTCCAAATGAGAATTTTCATTACGGCCAGCCTTTCCCTTTCTCTGACTGACTATTTGATGTTGAGAGAAAATAACATATCCAAGTCCTTGACCATGAAAAACCACATCAGGACTTCAGTATCATTCAGAAATCCTGAACTTTGAACTGGCTTCAATACGTAGATGAACTTTGGGTTGTCTCCCTTAGGAAAGGGGTTTGCTCAACATGTAAGGAGACAGTGAAGTGAATATTCGACGAACAAAATGGCCACCTTGGCAGAGAAAATGCTATATCTTCATCCAATCTTATTTTCCCCGGGACTCACAGCTGGCCTACATTCCAGTCCACAGTCATAGTTAGTTGACACCATGTGGTTGAATTCCAACTGATGGGATGTAGGCAGAAATAAAGCACTCCACTACCATATCTGGTCCATAAAACCCTCTGACAGAATCCTCCACACTCTCTTACTTCCTCTGACAGGTGAATGGCATAGATTCTAATAACCAGGTGCCAAGCAGAGTCGTAAGTGAGCAGGTGCCTCAGTCCCTGAATAATTACATGGAGCAGAGCTTCTCAATCTCCACTCTCTTTAACCCATACTGACATTTGCATAATCAAGAATAATGTGATATCATATAACATGACAAGACATGACATCTCACCTAACATACCATAATGTAACATGACATGACATAATATAACCAAATGTCTGAGATTTGGGGGTTTCTTTGTCGTTGCGGCTTAGTGTTAATTTATCTGAGCAACCCAGAAGTAATCAGAGAGGGGATACATCTCTGAGGACCTGGTATTTGATCTGAGACCACCCCATGGTTTTAGAGAAAAGCAATCCATTTAAATACCTGGGAACCAGTCATTCTAGGTAGAGGGAACAACACACAAAAACCAAAGTCTGGGAGGCTGTGTTTAAGAAACAGAAAGAAACTAGTCCATCTGGTTTCTAGTGAATGAAGAAGAGAGAGGTAGGGGATGAGGTTGACAGCATAGGTGGAGACCAGATCATGTAGGACTCTGTGGGTGATTGTGAAGAGCCTACACAATTATCCACAACAATTGTGATGGAACATCACTGGAAGATTTAAGCAGGGAAAAAACATGACCCTATTATGATACATATGTTTCTAAAAGTTAATTTGGGCTACTCTGGGAAATGGCTCAAGAGGGGAAGCAGAGACACTACATAGGAGAAATGTTCCAGGCAAGAGATGCTAGGGACTTAACATAAGGCAAACGTAGTAGAAAGGGGAGAATGGATATATTGCATGGAGTCATTTAATGAACCGAGTCCAGAGAAATCATATGGATTATACGTTTATGTAATTTTTTTTTTTTTTTTTTTTTTTTTTTTTTGCGGTACGCGGGCCTCTCACTGCTGTGGCCTCTCCCGTTGCGGAGCACAGGCTCCAGACGCGCAGGCTCAGCAGCCATGGCTCACGGGCCCAGCCTCTCCGCGGTATGTGGGATCTTCCCGGACCGGGGCACGAACCCGTGTCCCCTGCATCGGCACGCCGACTCCCAACCACTGCGCCACCAGGGAAGCCCCATTTATATAATAATTATATGTAAAATATATGGAGCGATAAATACATTACAAAGCATATGGCTACTGAATTCTGCTAAATGTTCAGGAAGCTTACAGATAGTCTGTAGCAAGCCCTCATTTTAGAATTTTTAGACTTCTTAGTAGAGCTTTAGTGAAGCTAAAGTTCTCCAGAGAAACAGAAAATACAAAAACCTGCTGGTTTACCCAGTGGCCACCAGATGGCCCTAGTGGGATCTATTTCGCAGACCATGGATCACAGACAGAAGGAACTCTGTACTTGGACAGACCCAGATCTCACAGAACACTCTGCGGTATAAAACACGTTTGCTGTTGTTTACTGAGAATGGAAAATAATCCTCAAAGACATTCTAAAAATAAACTTGTTCACAGCCTAAGATGCTGTGTTATAGGATGCTACAAAACTGGAATTAAATGAGATCTTCCTGAGGTGGGAAAGTATTCACTTTAGGATGAAGAATAGTCATGTGCATGTGTTAAAAACATGTAACCTCACTCTGGGGAGTCAGCTAGAAAGTTGTCTAGACCTCATTGCCCTCTTCTAGGATAGCTTCTGGACACTCCTATTTAGAAACTCTATAGATAGTAAAGGGTACAATGAAGAAAAAAAGTGTAAAACTAAGGCTTGCTGCTGACTATCTACAAGTGTGTTGAAAATTTTTTGTGAGATGTTCTTTTGCCAATTTATTCATTGGGCTATTCATTTTCTCTTTATTGTCTTTTCAGAGTTCTTTGTATGTTCTGAATACAATTTCTTTATTAGATATGCGATGTACAAATATATTATCCAAGGCTGGGACTTGTCTTTTCTTTCCTTCAACAGTGACTTTGGCAGAGAAAAAGATTTTATCTTTAATAAAGTCCAATTCATCAATTTTTAATACCGTGGATTATGCTTTTTTGTTGTATCTAGGAACCCATCAACAAATCCAAAGGCATGCAAGCTTTCTTCTCTGTTTTATTCTAAAAGTTATATTGTTTAACATTTTATATTTAGTTCTATGATACATTTTGAGTTACTTTTCGTGTAAGATGTGGGATCAGCATCAAAATTTACTTTTTGCATATGGACTTACAATATTTCCACCATCATTTTTTGAAAAGAATATTCTTTCTTCATTGACTTGCCTTTGCATCTTTGTCAAAAAGTAGTTGACTATATTTGTGACAGTCTATTCTGGGTTTTCTCTTTTGTTTCATTGATCTGTGTGTCTATACTGTCACCACTGCCATGCTGTCCTGATCTTAGAGGCAAAGTGTTGAGTCTCTAATCATTAAGTATGATGTTAGCAGCACATTTTTCATATAAACATTTTATTAAGTTAGGAAGATCACTTCTATTTCTAGTTTTTCAGGAGTATTTGTCATGAATGGGTGTTGAATTTCAGGGCCCTTTGTACTGATCTTCAGAGAGATTCTGCAACTTGCAACTCTTGCACTAATCCATTGCTCTTGTTGGAGGTTTGTTAGTGAGGAGGTGGAGCGTGGGGCAGGAGTTTTCTTTAAGCTTCTGATTAAGTCTCAGTCTTTCGGGGGTACAGTGTGCTTCTGTCGTGGGGATCTTTACAGATGTCTCTGTCCCTCCCTAGAGTTTTTCCCATCTCCTACCTTCTTTCTTGACTGTGATGCCCCCAGCCTATTTCCCTGGAGCTCTCTCACCTGTTGGCTTCAATTTTCTTATTCCTTAGATGACACAAGAATACTGGAGTGAGGCTGGAGTGGGTAGACATCCTTCCCCCAGATGGGATGAGGTTTCAGCACTGCTCTCTGTGAAGGCTTTCCTCCAGCCTCTGGCTTCCAGAGCTTCTGCCCCAGAATTTCACATCTTGCAACTCACTGGAGTTTCCTTCTCTCTACATTTCTGGGTGCTTGTATTGCTTTGCAGCCTCAGTTCTCTGAAGTGTCCAAGAAAACTCATTGATTGTCTGTTTGTTGAGGTTGTTCTTCATTTAAGTACAGAAAGATCTTTGCATGTTAGAGCTGAAACAAAAAGTTGATTTTTTTATTACCTTGATGGGGATGCATTAAAAAAAATCAAAACTTGTATGAATTGGTAGGAAGCCTTTCGTGTGCTTTCACAAGACCTTGATTTCAGACAGTGTATTTCATCTCATTGTCTCCTGAAACAATCAGGAATTAGTGACTTTATTATGTGATTCTCTCCCTCAGTGCAACCTGCTTCCCTTTCATTCCTGCAGACTCTGGGTTCCCTTTAAAATGTATTTCTTTCCCCCACCCTCCAGAGATCAGGAATCATAACCAAAGTGTAGACTTTAACATGGCTGTGGGGCCCCAGAGGTGTTAACCCAGGGTTCAGAATGACCAGTGATGATGGACTGGAACTCCTAGCTTTATCTTCTAGGCATCAGCACACAGCATGCCCCTAGGAAGGGCATCTAAGTCTCTGGTGGCTCCTGGTTTCCAAGAGCATAGGAATTCATTTTGATCAGTACCATGCTCCCTACATGCTTCCCTGGACGAGGAAGTCACTAGCACTGTCTGCCTCTCCATGAATACCATATAAACTCTTCAGGGAATTCTACAACACAGACCTGGACTCATTTTGGTACCTAAACCACACAGATGAAACTCAGACAGCCTTAAAAGGAGATGGCTCATCTATTTTTCTAGAATTATTTGAACACAGCTGGCCCTTTCCTCAAACTGAGGTAGCTTTCTCTGAAACTAGTATTAATTTTTGAATAATGCCTCCTCTCAAAGACTTCAAGAAAAACTTCCCTTAGGTATATCCATTTTTTGGGTCATTTTTTAGGTGTTTTATTATTTTAAAAAAAATTTCTCAGGCACACCCGTCGATGTCTCTCTTTCTCTCTCTCTCTCTCTCTCTCTCTCTCTCTTATTTTTTTTTCTGGCTGCGCAGCATGTGGGATCTTAGTTTCCCCACCAGGGATCAAACCTGGGCCCTAAACAGTAAGAGTGCATAGTCCTAACCACTGGACCACCAGGGAATTCCTTTAGGTATATCCTTTTTACAATGTACCCAAACGACTAGGAAGTACGCATCACATTAGAGACAAGTGAGGTTACATCCATCTTATCGAAGTCATGGAAGAAGTGACAAATGTGATCCTAAGGCCAGCTGGCCCCAGTAGCCCTGGCCAGCTGCACAAACCTGATTCATATATCCTCAGCCCACTCATTTCCACAGATGGACTTCTTAAGGGATCCTGTGTGCAATCTGTAGACAAGGATATTGTGCACCAACCCCTAATCAGCTAATGGGAGAGCAAGGCAAATCAATGTTCCCAAGTTACCCTCCTCATTTATGGGTGTCCATCGCCAAAAAAAAGGGCAAGCACTCACACCAACCTTGACCACTCAGTCTGCTCCAGGCACACTGAAATATGTTCTGTACCCAGTCCATGAATACCTCCTCCTGATGACCTTGGCACTAGGCAATTCCTCTTCTTAGAATGCTATTGCCCCAGACTTTTATGTGGTCTGACTCCATTCTGTCTTTAAAATATCAATGTAAATATGAATTTCTCAGAGTCCTTTTCTGATCACACTATCTACAGAGCCCCTTTATCTCCCTATAATTCGTCTTGTTTTAATTTCTACACAGTATTGTCACTACTGACATTTCCTCATTTGTTTGTGACTCACCTCTCTTCACTATAATGTAAGCACCATGATAATGGGGACTTTTATCTGTGTCTTCACTCTTTTGTTGCTTTTCCAGAACCATGTGAACCCTAATAGTAGATGTTCCCCTTATCTAAGGGTAAGTGGTCAACCCATGAAGCAGAAACAAAAGAATCTTGAATGGCACCTCATCTGAATATAAGCTTTCTTTAACCACTATTGCCTTTGGCTATCTCTGTAAACTTACTGGTTAATATAGAAATAAATTAACTGAAATGTTGATTTTCCTCTTGCTGAACACTTCTGCCTAAACATGGAGCTGGGTAACAGGATGATGGCATGAAGTTGCAAATGTATGCTATCAGCCTACTCATTGCAGAGAAACCTCAAAAATGTACTGTAGCAAGTGTAATGATAGTACCTAAGTCCCAGACTATAGAACTCACTGCCTTTACCACCACTATATTTGAGTATATTTTGAGTATATTTTCAATTCTTGTTTTTTTAATATCTTTAATGGAGTATAATTACTTTACAACGGTGTGTTAGTTTCTGTTTTATAACAAAGTGAATCAACTATGTATATATACATATATCCCCATATCTCCTCCCTCTTGCATCTCCCTTCCACCTTCCCTATCCCACCCTTTAGGTGGTCACAAAGTGCGGAGCTGATCTCCCTGTGCTATGTGGCTGCTTCCCACTAGCTATCTATTTTAATTTGGTAGTGTATACATGTCCAAGCCACTCTCTCACTTTGTCCCAGCTTACCCTTCCCCCTCGCCATGTCCTTAAGTCCATTCTGTATGTCTGCATCTTTACTCCTGTCCTGCCCTTAGGTTCTTCAGAAAATTTTTTTTTATATTCCATATATATGTGTTAGCATACAGTATTTGTTTTTCTCTTTCTGACTTCCTTCACTCTGTATGACAGACTCTAGGCCAATCCACCTCACTACAAATAACTCAATTTTGTTTCTTTTTATGGCTCAGTAATATTCCATTGTATATATGGGCAACATCATTTTTATCCATTAGTCCTTTGATGGACACTTAGGTTTCTTCCATGTACTGGCTATTGTAAATAGAGCTGCAATGAACATTGTGGTACATGACTCTTTTTGAATTATGGTTTTCTCAGGGTATATGCCCAGTAGTGGGATTGCTGGGTCGTAGGGTAGTTCTATTTTTAGTTTCTAAGGAACCTCCATACTGTTCTCCATAGTGGCTGTATCAATTTACATTCCCACCAACAACAAGAGGGCTCCCTTTCCTCCACACCCTCTCCAGCATTTATGTTTGTAGATTTTTTGATGATGGCCATTCTGACTGGTATGAGGTGATACCTCATTGTAGTTTTGATTTGCATTTCTCTAATGATTAATGATGTTGCCCATCCTTTCATGTATTTGTTGGCAATCTGTATATCTTTGGAGAAATGTCTGTTTAGGTCTTCTGCCCAATTTTTTTTTTTTTTCGGTACTCGGGCCTCTCACTGTTGTGGCCTCTCCCGTTGCAGAGCACAGGCTCAGGATGCACAGGCTCAGCGGCCATGGCTCATGGGCCCAGCTGCTCTGTGGCATGTGACATCTTCCCAGACCGGGGCACGAACCCATGTCCCCTGCATCGGCAGGCGGACTCTCAACCACTGCGCCACCAGGGAAGCCCTTCTACCCAATTTTGGATTGGGTTGTTTGTTTTTTTGTTATTGAGCTGCATGAGCTGCTTGTAAATTTTGGAGATTAATCCTTTGTCAGTTGCTTCATTTGCAAATATTTCTCCCATTCTGGGGGTTGTCCTTTCATCTTGTTTATAGTTTCCTTTGCTATGCAAAAGCTTTTAAGTTTCATTAGGTCCCATTTCTTTATTTTTGTTTTTATTTCCATTTCTCTAGGAGGTGGGTCAAAAAGGATCTTGCTGTGATTTATGTCATAGAGTGTTCTGCCTATGTTTTCCTCTAAGAGCTTTATAGTGTCTGGCCTTACATTTAGGTCTTTAATCCATTTTGAGTTTATTTTTGTGTATGGTGTTAAGGAGTGTTCTAATTTCATTCTTCTACATGTAGCTGTCCAGTTTTCCCAGGACCACTTATTGAAGAGGCTGTCTTTCCTCCATTGTATATTCTTGCCTCTTTTATCAAAAGTAAGGTGACCATATGTGCTTGGGTTTATCTCTGGGCTTTCTATCCTGTTCCATTGATCTCTATTTCTGTTTTTGTACCAGTACTACACTATCTTGATTACTGTAGCTTTGTAATATAGTCTGAAGTCAGGGAGCATGATTCCTCCAGCTCTGTTTTTCTTTCTCAAGATTGCTTTGGCTATTTGGGGTCTTTCGTGTTTCCATAAAAATTGTGAATTTTTTTGTTCTGGTTCTGTTTCAATTCTTATTTTATCCTTAACAATTTCAACTCTTCTGGGTAAATATGCTAATATCTTCTTTTAAATTGTAGAAATTCATAAGAGAGTGAAAATGAGCCACACACTGGGTAAAAGAGAGCGAGAGCTCAGAGACCAGGGCCAAACGCCCTGCTTGGCAATGGAAGGCAGAGATGGGGAAACCTGTGATATACTTGGAATTTCAGACATCAGTCATATGCTGCAGTCCAGGCTGGACTTTGCCCTTGACTCTGAGGTAGGGGCTGGTGCTGACCCTGGGTTCTCCCAAAGGAGAAACAATGACACCCATTCTTGGATCATCTTCAGGTATAGGCTGGTATCTTCTCTTTGGAAACTCCACTGGATGTTATACTTATGTGCAGCAGAATTCCCTCCATCCTGAAGCAAGACTATATTAGAAACTAATTTCTTGTAAAATCGATGGTTTCATTAGAGAATTCTGTTTAAAGAAGATTTAACACAAATTTTATACAATCTCTTCCAAAAAGCCAAAGAGGAAAGAATGTTTTATGAAATTGGTAATGCTCTGGTACCAAAATCAGACAAACACAGTACCCCCTCCCCCATACCTCCCAAAAAAAGAAAGAAAGAATGAAAAACTACAGACCAACATCCCTCGTGAACATGGTTGTAAAAATCCTAACAAAATATTGGTAAATAAAATTCAGCAAAAGTGGGGTTTATTCCAAGAATGCAAGGCTGCTTTAATTTTCAAAAATAAATTAATGTTATCCATCCTGTTAATAGGTTAAATAGCAAAAATCACATGATCAAAGAAATCAATGCAGAAAAAACATTTAATAAAATGTTTAACACTCTTTTATGATAAAATCCCTAAGAAAAATAAGAATAGAAGGGAACTTCTTCAACTTGATAAAGCACATCAGGTAACCTACAGGTGACATTATACTTAAATGGTGAAAGACTTTTTTCCCCCACCATCAAAATAAGGCAAGGATATCTGCTTTCACCCCTCCAGTCCAATATATTATGTGAAGCTCAGCACAAGACAGTAAAAGGAAAAAAAAAGGTATACAGATAGAAAGGAAGAAATAAAATTGTCCCTATTTGCAGATGACGCAATGGACTACATAGGAAATCCTAAGGAATCAAACTCTCAGAACTAACATGGGAGTTCAGCAAGCTGCAGGCTACAAGACCAACATACAAATCTCTATACACTAGCATTGAACACATGGAAACTGAAATGTAAATGTAATATAATTTGTAATCACTCGTGAAGAATGAGATGCTTAGGTATAAATCTAACAAACATATCCAGTACTTGTACACTGAAAAATACAAAATGCTGATGAAAGACATCAAAGAAGATCCAAATAAATGGAGAGATATACTGTCTTTATGGATTGGAAGACTCAACATAGTAAAAAATGTCAATTCTCCCCAACTTCATATATAAGTTTAACTAAATTTCTTTTAAAAATCCCAGCAAATTTTTTATAGACAATCTTATTTTAAAATTGGCAATCTTATTTTAAAATTGATATTGAAAGTCGAAGAATCTAGAATAGCTAAAAATAATTTTGAAAGAGAAGAATAATGTGGGAAAAATCACTGTACTTGATTTCAAGTCTTATAATAGCCACAGTAATCAAGGTGGTGTAGTTATCACTGGAGGGATAGATTCACAAATCAATGAGACAGAACTAGCCCACACAAGCAGAGCTAAACTATTTTTTGACAAATGTGCTAAAGCAATTAGATGTTGAAAGCATAGTCTTTTCAATAAATGTTACTGTAACAACTGGACATCCATAGCCCCCCCCAAAAAAAAGGAAAAAGAATATGGAAAAGAAAAAGGATCTCGGCCTAAATGTCATACTTCATACACAATAAATTCAAAATGGATCATAGATTTAAATATAAGATATAAAACTATTAAACTTATAGAAGAAAACAGAAGAAAATCTTTAGGACCTACAGTCTGATAAAAAGTACTTAGATATGAAATCATGATACATAGAAGAAAAAAATCAGTAAATTGAACTTCATCAAAATTTAAAACTTTTGCTGTGTGAAAGGCCCTGTTACAAGGATAAAAAGCAAAACTACGGACTGGGAAAAAAACACTTTCAAATTGCATATATAATAAATGACTCAGATCTAGATTACATAAAGAACACCCCAAATCCCATATTATAAAACAAACAAAAATTTATTTAGAAATTTTTGTGGTATTAGGACACACCTACTAGGACAGCTACATTTTTTTTTTTTTTTTTGCGGTACGTGGGCCTCTCACTGTTGTGGACTCTCCTGTTGCGGAGCACAGGCTCTGGAAGCACAGGCTCAGCGGCCATGGCTCACGGCCCCAGCCACTCCGCGGCATGTAAGATCCTCCTGGACTGGGGCACGAACCCGCATCTCCTGCATCGGCAGGCAGACTCTCAACCACTGCACCACCAGGGAAGCCCGACAGCTACAGTTTTTTTAACTGACTACACCAACTGTTGGTGAGGATATGAAATAAATGGATCTCTCGTACACTGCTGGTGGGAATGTAAAATGTTACAACCACTCTGGAAAGTAGTTTGGTAGTTTCTTTAAAACAATAACCATTCATTTACCATACCACCCAGCGATTATACCCAGGGGCATTTATCGCAGATAAATGAAAATTTATGTCCATACAATATTTATGTCCATCCCATGCACAGGGATGTTCATAGCAGCTTTGTAGGAGATCAAAGCTGGAAACAACCAAAATGTCCTTCACAGGTAAATGTTTTTGCAGCACTGCAAACGAATGAACTATGTACTGATACACACAACAACTTGGATGGATAACAAAGGCTTTATAGTGAGTGGAAAAAATGCCACTCAAAGGTAGATTCCATTTATATAACATTCTCAAACTGACAAAATTACAGAGAAGAAGAACAGGGCAATGATCGCCAGGGGGATGTTGGGGAAGTGATGCACATGACTATAAAGAGCAGCATGAGAGAAATCTTTGTAGTGGTGGAACAGTTCTGTATGTTGATTGAGGTGATGTTTACAGAGTCCACAGTTTTTTGTGATAAAATATCATTGAAATATACATAGTACCAATGTCAATGTCTTTGATATTGTACTACCGTTATATAAGATGTAAACATTGGGGAAAATTAGTTGAAAGATGCAGAAGACTGTCCTGTACAATCTTTGCAACTTTCTATGAATCAATAATTATTTCAAAACAAAATGTTTTTAAGTATGTCTTGTAGAAGCCAAGAAAACCAGCACTCAAATCCCACAGCTTTGTGGCCCCAGCTGGCTCTGTTTCAGGGAAGAGTCTGAGT
Organism: Tursiops truncatus; assembly: GCF_011762595.2. Lineage (NCBI taxonomy): Eukaryota > Metazoa > Chordata > Mammalia > Artiodactyla > Delphinidae > Tursiops > Tursiops truncatus. Next base: position 120,591,212 of record NC_047035.1, read on the forward strand.
CACTAGAAAGCACACCCCAGGAAGGCTACTAGATAGGAAATGCTTCTGTGGTTATTGCTGGTTGATTGGACAACCTCAATCCCTCTATTAACCCTCTGAGAACCTCAAGCTGAAGTTACTCTGAACAAGTGAGGGCAAAGAAAGCCAGTCTTGCTGGGAAATGGATGGGCAGTTTGCAGAGTGAAGTCATTTGTACTGAGAAGGCATCTCTCTGAGACCCCAGGAGGATTCCTGCGGTGCCACCAAGCAAAATAGGAGAAAACTTAGAATGAAGGAGGCTCCCCATGTAGGCTTCATCTCTTAAAACAAAAAGGAGCCAGAGTAACTTTCAGAATCTTAAAGGATTAGGGGATCAGACCAGTGGCCTAGTAGTGTTATAAATCTCTCCATGGGATTCACAATAGGACCCTTTGAACAATTTGGAAGAATGACATTGCTTGCACTATAGCTTGTGCTCTAAAGATGGATTGCTAGGCTTCCTTTCCCAGAGATTCCCTCCAGAGAAGCCAGATCTACTATCCTGCATGTCTTTCTTGTACACACAGGACTTTCTGGATTGGAAACAAAAGAAAACAGGAAGTTTGTGATCTAAATGTCAGAGGCTTCTTTCTGTTTTTTTTTCAAAAAATATTTTATGTTGGCATATAGTTGATTAACAATGTTGTTAGTTACAGGTGTACAGCAAAGTGATTCAGTTATACATATACATGTATATATTCTTTTTCAAACTCTATTCCCATTTAGGTTGTTACAGAATATTGAGCAGAGTCCCCTGTGCTATACAGTAGGGCTTCTCTCTCTCTCCCTCTCTCTCTCTCTCTCTTTTTTTTTATTTTGATATACCAATGTACTTATTTATTGGTACCAAAAAATGTGCCCACTCACTTGAATTTGTGGTGCACCCATGGGATTAGTTACCATTCCCTGCTTTACCATTCCCTGTATTATTCTAAAATTCAGATCATCATTTCTAGGTAAGCATCCTAAGATATTACCTTGCTTATAACTTAACATCCTGTACAACAGTGCCTGGATTCCACCACTTTGGGAAACATTTTAAATTTCTCTTCTTGAAGAGTCTACAGCTTAATCGGAAATGGCTGAGATCATTCCACAGCTTTGATGGGAACCTGCTAGCACCCACTTTCAAATTTTTCAGGCACAGATTTCATGTCTCTGCTTTGCTGCACACAATTTTGTGCTGGAGAAAACTGCACGTGGTTTTCTGAGGAAGCCTTTGGTCTTTTCAGCAGAAAGCTCACTGGACCACCTTGATGCTAGTATGTTTGTATGGGGGTGGAGGGCAGCTGTGCATATCATAATGTCTCCTCCACTTTCCTGAGTAGTTTTCCTTGTGAAAAAGCTTCTGCCCCCACTACAGATTATTTCCATTCAATATATTCCTATATGAAGAATTTGTAGGTAAGATAGTGTTAATATTTTTAAATCTCTTGGAGATGCAGTTGACTGAATTTATTTCAGGGTAATTTGTAGTAATTTATAGTTTCATCAGCCATATAAACTGGGTGCCAGTTTCATGATAACTTTATTTGCATTGGATATTCCATGGGCTTTTATTTCATTCTATGCTAATTTAATAAATGAAAGCTGGAATACTGGTCTAATATTTATAATAGGTAATATTGTCCTCACGTATTAGTGAGGTGAAACAGTTTACAATGTCATTTTCCATTTGTATTTCTTTTGTTTTTTGTCACCTGTTATCTTTTGCCCATTTAGTTTATAGAGGTTTTAGGTTTCTTCATTTTACAATAAAAATCTTCATACTAAATTTATCTATATTTTAGAACTTTGAAATAATGGGTCTTGAATTTTCTCTCATTGCTTCTTACCCTGTAGTTTCCCATTTTCCTGGATTTTTGTTTTCTGCCTTCTGATTTCATAATGTCAGCTGTCCTTTCTTTTTTTTTTTTTTCTCCCCTAGTTTTTTTTTTTTTTTAACATCTTTATTGGAGTATAATTGCTCTACAATGGTATGTTAGTTTCAGCTTCACAACAAAATGAATCAGCTATATATATACATACATTCCCATATCTCTTCCAGCTTGCGTCTCCCTCCCTCCCACCCTCCCTATCCCACCCCTCCAGGCGGTCACAAAGCACCGAGCTGATCTCCCTGTGCTATGCGGCTGCTTCCCACTAGCTATCTACCTTACGCTTGGTAGTGTATATATGTCCATGCCTCTCTATCGCTTTGTCACTGTTTACCCTTCCCCCTCCCCATAGCCTCAAGTCCATTCTCTAGTAAGTCTGTGTCTTTATTCCTGTTTCACCCCTAGGTTTTTCATGACATTTCTCCAAAGAAGCTGTTCTTTCTTAAACCTTTCAGTGGAATATTTGGTCAAGTTTGTTTGTTTGTAGTTACAATTGTATTATTATTGTAACTTATCTTTAATTACATTTTAACTCTAGTCAGGTCTTAAGCCCTTGACATTGCTTAAATTAGGTATTTGCTTTATATCCGATGATGGGATAAATGAGATTAAGGATTGTCAATGGGAAGTGAGCCTTTCTGCCCTGAAGTAAAGCCACACCTTAAGCATGGCACCAAAGTCATATGATGCTACTTTCCAAATTTTGCTCCACAAAAAGCCACTTGCTCAAGTCCCCCATGAGTGAATGATTTGGAGAAAACTATAAAAAACATAATAAATAAACTAAAACCAAATAAGAAATACTAGACCTATGTGTCACTTTTCTGGCCCAGCAAAGCCTCTTTGGGGGATACTTCTCAGTTGGGACAGGGCTGTTGCCTTCAATGGGCATTTGCTGTTGTCGTCAAAATAACTAAAGACTGATTGGGGCAGTAGCCCAATACTCTCTGAACCACAGAGCTTACAAGAAACTTCTTCAGAATTTCTGGAAAACCTGGTCACTTGGACAACTTACCAAAGATCCCCTGTAGCCAGGCAGGTCCCAGGGTGGGGGCAGTCGGGGAATGGACTCTGCATCTTATGAGTTCATCTCCTCTTCTAGAAACTCAGCTTCCTAAATGCAACTGGATTGGACGTGGAGAGGAGGTTTCACCTTGCCCTATGACATAAGAGAAAAGAAGAAACGTTTGGGCCCAAATGCAAGTAGAATTATGGGCAAGGGTTATGAAGCAAGTACTAGCCTAAACCCAGGGTATTTGGGGTGTTTCTTCACTGCGGCAGGGGCTGCACTGAGCCACTGCAGGAGCAACAGAACTGTGGCAGGCCACTAGGGGGCAGACGAATACCACTTTTGCCATTTACCTCCTCTCTGGAACTTCATCTTCACCAAGAGAAGGGGGGTTTAGAGGTGGGGTTCTGGATCCTTCTAGGACAGTAGAGATGGCAGAAGCGCTGATGGTCCCAATCCACGTGAAGACAGTGGTACCTTCAGGAAAGTCCTTTTGCACACACCAGCCTGGTCAGGTGTGCATGAATATCTTTCTCCGAAACTCTCCTGTCCACATCCACTCCCTCCCACACCAGGCCCTGCACCCAAAGGCTGACTAAGGCTATTTAGCACATCAGACATTGCCAGCTGAAGTCCCCTGTATGTTACAACTGATGGCCCCTCCCAGGAGCTTCAGCTAGACCTCCGTGTTGTCCGCCTCCTTCCCCCCTACTGCCTGCAATCTGCAGGATCCCCAGTTCAGTGAAGCCTGGTATTTCCTTTTCCCTGTTCTAAACCTGGATGTTTTGCAGGGAGTGTGTTTCAATGCCCGTGTCAATGTGTTGATGAAACCCACATTTCCTGAGCTGCTGGACACCCACCACCCACCACATGACTGACCAATGCCCCTTTGGCCAATTCATCCCTGTGGCTAACAAACTTGGTAGCTGTGGTCCTACAGGCAGATGGTCCTCACTTCTCACATAACCTTAAGAATATTTTCTGCTCCAAATTACAACATTATTGCCTTGGCACAGACATGTCCCATTTAATTATTCTACTTGAGCCTTAGACACTCACCTACAAAATGGGAATAATGCCTACTTTGAAGGATTATTGTGAGGAGTCAAGAGGATTAAAAACCTCCTCTTGATCCAGCCTTGCTGACTTAAGTTTTACTTTTGCTTTAATCTTACGTTTCACCACCCATTGCAATCGCTGCCTAATTACAATGCATGTAGCACTGTCTTTGAAAAGCAGTTTCGTCACCGTGGTTTCTACTATCACTGGTAGTTGTCTTGATGTTCAGCTGTATTTGGAGAGTACGGTAAAACTTGGCTCGCACTATCTAGAATAAAAACTAGAATAAAGACAAACACTTCCATGTTATGCTGAAATTATATTTATATATAGATATAGATATAGATATTTACTTTTCTGCAGACAGCTTTTACTGATGAGTCATTTTAACGTTCGAAGAACAGCCTATTTTGATGCTACATAATCTGTACCAGAATGAGATGGATAGCTTCTCAAATTCATTTCACAAAGCCAGCACAACTCTGATAGCAAAACATAACAATTATAACACAAAACAGAGAATCACAGATCTCACTTAAAAATACAGATGCCAAAATACCAAATAGAACAGTAGCCAGTTGAAATCAACACCACATGAAAATGTACAAAGCTTTGGCAGATATGAAAGCAAATTGAAATTCAAACTTACACACAGAGAACTGGAACATAAACACCAGAAACAAAACGTCCCCCCCACCCCACCCTGTCAGTGGCCTCAGGCCGGGGACCCAAAGGAACAATGAGATATCGGCTAAACCACATTAGCGGGGAGGGGGGCTGCTGGTGGGGTCATCGGCTTTATCATCGGGGCCAGGCTTATCCTCATCCAAATCTTCAGACTCACACTCTGCCAGCGCTTCATAGTACTGGTATGGCCAGCACCGTGGATCTTTCTTATAGAGCTTGGCCAAAAACTTCAGGACAAGCATCTTGCTGGTTTCGAGGAATGCTCGGGGGCCCCAGAGGAACTCATATTCTGCTGGCTCAGTAAAAGGGATTCTCCTGTACTCTAGGTACTTCTCTCTTACAAACACTTCGGTGATGAGCTTCTTTGTATTTCCGAAGAGACCATGTGTCTCCCGGACATCCAGCCCTAACTTGTACAGAAAAGTAAAGATCAGGTCCTCCCTGACACAATTGCCTTTCATAAAGATGAGGCTCAGAACCACCATCAGGAGTCCTACCTTGGGCCTGTCTAAATAGGATGACGCTGCTTCACCCTTCCGACCCTTGTTGATGAGAATATAAGAGTGGTTTTTGGGATCAATTTCCTTCAATTGATAACCAAAGACACACTCCAGCTTGTGGCTGGCACGGCTGATGATTTCTAAGCACTCATCTTTATATTCACGGATGATGAATTTCACCATCTCTGAGCGCTTGATGGGCACCTTGGCTTGGTCCTTGACCAAGAGGAACTGCACCAGTGCGTTTGCTCTCTCATCCAAGGGAGACAGTGGCTGAGTCTCCATCTTGGGGTCATCTTGGGGTGCACCAAATCCCTGAGCAAGATGAGGGAGCTCAGAGATGATCAAGGACGGAGGGCTAACTGGGCTTTCCCAGAGACCCAGGGCCCTTGAGGTGCTCGGGCCCTCCCAGGCACTCAGGGCCCAAGAAGTGCTGGGTCCTTCCCAGCCACTCAGGATCCGGGAGGTACTCGGGCCCTCCCAGCCACTCAGGCCATGGGAGGTGCTCAGGCCCTCCCAGTCACACAGGACCTGGATAGGGGTTTGAACCTCCCAGTCATTGAAGTCCACACTTTCCCAGGGCCTGGGGGCCTGCCAGGTGCGCATGCTCAGCATCTGGCCCCTGCCATCCTCCTCTTCGGTATTCAGATGCTTCTTCTTCCGGGTAGCCTTGCCCGAACGACGTGGAGGCTCAGTGGAGGTCTTCGAGGCCTCTTGAGTGGTGGCCATTGCCTTGGGGGCAGCTGCCGTCGCCATCAGGATGCTGGGCCCTGCCTTGGACGCCTTCGAGGCATTCACGTTGGGCTGTGGAACCCATGGGACTGCAGGCAAGGCCTCAATGCAGGCAAATGGATCCTGCAGAGCAAGTGGCAGTGATTTTGGGGTCTCTGAGGTGGCAGACGGGCCCTTGAAGGCATTAGAAGAGGCAGGCTGGAACTGGGAGGTAGATGGAAAGACCCTTGAGGTGGCAGTAAAGGTCTCAGATGCGGCAGGCAAGTTTTTCCAGGGAGTTGGCAGGTGTGCTCCAGCAGTTGGCATTGCCCTGGGAGCACAAAAAGTGCCACCGAAGATCATCCGGTCCTTTGAAGGAGCCTTGCGTTCCTTTGAAGAGGTCCTACGTTCTTTTGAAGAGGTCCTACGGTCTATAGAGGAGGCCCTGGATTCTCCTGATGGAGTCATCAATGATTTAGCAGAGCCCATGGGAAAATTTGCCCCCACTAAGGGGGCTCCGGGCTGGCCCTGCAAGGCTGAGGGGGGGCCCTGCCAGGAGGGCTGGAGGTGCATGGCTGGCAGCTCTGCCTGCGAGCCCGAGGGCTGGGCCTGCTGGGTGGGTAGCTGGATTTGCAGGGCCTTTTGGGAGGCGGAGGCCCCGTGAAAGGGCTGGTCCAGTTGAACCAGTGGTGGGCCCTGCCTCTGGGCCTCCTGGGTGGGCAGGGCCTGCCAGAATTGCCCGGGGGCCTTTGGAGCCTGCCAGGCCAGGCTGGCCTGGGCTTGCTGAACTTCCTGGAACTCCATTGAGGTTGGCATCTCGTGTGGCACCGGAGCTTGGCCTTTCGGGGCCTGCCAGATGATGGGTGGGCAGTGCACAGCCTGCGGGGCTGACAGTGCGGCCGGCAGAGGGGCTGGCATCACGGCCGGGGGCGCCTGCGGAACAGCGGGAGGTGCGGTGGGCATCTGCAGTGCTGGAGGGGCCGTCGGCACCTGTGGGGCCGCCCGAATTGGTGGAGCCGCCCTCAACTGCGGGGTGGGCAGCCGAGCTTGTGGGGCCTGCCGCAGAGGTGGTGGGGGCGGCAGAGCCTGCCAGAGAGGCGGCGGGGTGGCCAGGACCTGCGGGGCAGGTCGGATGGGTGGCGGTGCCTGGCGGATCAGTGGAGGTGCCTGGCGGATTGGGGGTGGGGCCTGGCGCACCGGCGGGGGGCCCGGGCGGATGGGCGGTGGGCCCGGTCGGATGGGTGGTGGCCCCGGGCGCACAGGTAAAGGTGCCTGCCAGGCAATCGTTGGAGCAGGCCAGGTGACCTGTGTGGTCTGCCAGCCCAGGGGCGTGGCTGGCCAGCCTTGCGGTGGGGCCTGCCATCCCGGAGAAGTGGTCTGCCAGCCCGGGGGTGTGGCCAGCTGCGCTGGCGGGGCCTGCGGACCCTGGGGAACCTGCGGAGGAGCCCTTATAACCTGTGACTGGATCTGCAGGATCAGAGGCTGAGCCTGTGGGGCCCAGGAAGCCATAGGCTGCGCAGGTGGGGCCGGCGCAGGCGGCTGCACCATCGGGGCTCCTGTAGCTGGAGGCTGGGTGATCGGAGCTCTTGAGCCTGCAGGATGGATCATCAGGACTCCAGGACCTGGAGGCTTGGCCATCGGGGTTCCTGGAGGCGGAGGCTGGGCCATCAAGGGTGCCGGGGGTGGAGGCTGGGCTATCGGGGCTCCTGGAGCAGGAGGCTGGACCATCAGGACTCCCGGAGTCAGAGGCTGGGGAATCAGGACTCCTGGAGCTGGAGGCTGAGCCATAGGGGTCCCCGGAGGGGGAGGATGGGCCATCGGTGTCCCCGGAGGGGGAGGGTGAGCCATCGGTGTCCCCGGAGGGGGAGGATGCGCCATGGGGGTCCCCGGAGGGGGAGGATGCACCATCGGGGTCCCAGGAGGGGGAGGATGTGCCATCGGGGTCCCCGGAGGGGGAGGATGAGCCATTGGGGTCCCCGGAGGGGGAGGATGCGCCATTGGGGCTCCGGGAGCTGAAGGATGCATCATCAGGACTCCCGGAGTTGGAGGCTGGGCCATCGGGGCTCCCGGAGGGGGAGGATGGATCATCAGGACTCCCGGAGTTGGAGGCTTGCCCATCGGGCCTCCCAGAGGGGGAGCCTGGACCATCGGGCCCCCTAGGGCCGGAGGTTGGGCCATGGGAGCCACTGGGGCAGGCGGCTGGCCCTGCGGGGCCTCCCAAGCAGGCTGAGGTGCCTGCCAAGCGGCCAATGAAGCCTGCAAATCAATCGGAGGTGGATCCCAAGGGACTGGTGGAGCCCGAGAGGAGGCGGGCGGAGCCCGCATCAGAACCGTAGGGCGGCTATAGACCGGAGGCTTAGGGGCCTCCGCCGGGGGACTCGAATCACCCAAATTCTTACTTAGCTGCGACATGTCCTTTTGCTCTGACAGCTGGTGAGCCTTTTCCTCCGACAGCTGCTGGGCCTTTTCCTCCAGAGAGAAGAGAATGCCTACGTGGCTGCTGAGAGGATTCCTCCCTGCTGACTGGTGAATAGGAAGTGAGTGCCCTTAGCTCTGCAGCTTTCCGCAGTAAGGAGGAGGGGGGAAGGGGGCTCAATCCCGCCCCTTCTCCGCCCCCGACCACCACAAGTGGATAGTGCATAGGGGCGTCTACCAGAAATCCTGGCTGACACAAGATCCCTCCTCACTCCGTCCAGTCCCCAAATGCAGCCTCGTCAGACTCCCCATGGATGAGTTTTCACAGGGGAGTGACAGGAACAGATTTATGTTTTAGAAATCACTCTACTGCATTATAGAGTTGGGAACAGACCACTGGGAACATGGAAGGTATCCATGAAGGGGGAGATGGTGTGGTCTGAGCTCAGATACAGCAAAACTGGAGCCGGAGGAAGGGAAATATATATATATATATATATATACACACACACACACACATATATATATATATACATATATATATTTCAAGAGTGATAGTAGGCAGCTATTATAATTTAATGTAAGTGTGAAAGAGACGTGTGTCCTGGGAAAGTGGGAAATTGCTGGTGTAGATGATTCTCTTAGGGACACAGTGGAAGCTGGTAGGAAGAGAGATTGATGGTTATTGGATGGGACACGGGCATTTACAGTGCTGTGGACCTGCCAAAGAGAGATACCCTGCAGACACTCCTGTATAATGGCTTGGGATTCAGAAGATAAATGAGCTGGGAGTCCAGATACTCTTCATGGAAATAGAGCTGTTGCAGGGATTGTGGATGCAGAAGAAGAGTGTTTAGGGTGAAACTCCTATGAAAGGTCTTTCTTGGAGGATACAGGCATTTTCAGACCCAGGAAGAGAAAAAAGATGGCAAAGAATAGAGAAGGAAAGAGATCCTGGAAATTGAGATGTTCCAGACATCCATGAGAGGAAGCATTTTTAGTATGGGGGATAATTCCCATGGAATAACTGGGATGAAAGGACCAGGTATGTTTCCTGTTACTTGTTTATCAGTTGCAGAGCAAGAAAGAAATGGTAACAGCGACAACCAAAAAAAATGCACTAGAAAGTAATAAAATGGGTGAATGAATAGATCCATGGTTCATATACAGGAAAAACAGATGAAGAGTAACACACAGAATTGGGGGGACATCTACTCAGCCAAATCAGTTTAAAAATTAGACAAACAATGTATTAACAGATAAAGCAGAAGACATCAAATGTATTGAGTAACACTATACTACTTCATGATGAAAGGAAATGACAGTCTCAGCTCTAGTTGGGTAGTTTTCTGGAAATGTACAACATACTAAATATCAAAGATGTTTAGTTTAGAAGAGGCTATTTGCAGCCTAGGGCAAGAGTCTGCAGTGACAAAAAAAAACCATGAAAGATGCCACAAGGGGGCAGACGAGAATGATGAAGGCTACACCCCACTCCTCCTCAAATTTGATAATTTATGAATCCCAGTGAAGGCATATACACACTCCCAAGTTTACTATTGCCTTAAATAATGAAATAATAATTTGGGAGTGAGGTTTCAGTAGTTTTTCTGGCAATTGAAGGGATGAGAAATGAGTTGTTATCCCCCAGGAACATCTTCTTTTCAGAGACCAGCAGCTCTTCCCTGGTGGCTGTTGATGTGTAATGCCTATATAACCCCAGAAAGATGCTTATACAGAATGGATATTCCATGTCTCATGGTTTCAGATCCCTCCTGTAGGTTAATAATAGTCAATCCATATAAGATTTCTCAGTTTGATGGGGTTTAGAGCTAACGACTTCATGGGCGCCAACTCTGGACCCATAACCCTCATGTTCCCCTATTACCAACCTTGTCACATAACAGTTGCTGGCTGTGGATGGCTTTGGGAAAAATCAGTTTATTTTTCAGCCTATGACATTTCTACCCTCAATAAAGCACTTTTTCCTCCTCTAATTCCAATATATAAATTCATCAGAGATCAAGTTCTCCCACTAACCATTTTTTTTTTCAGGATTATGGCGGATTTAACTTTTGGTCCACCATGCTGTGGATCATCCCACACAGTAAATGGTTACCAGCAGGGCCCAATTGTTCTCACGGAGGTTGGAGCTTAATGAATAGCACTGCCTCACAACATCAACCCCCACCAAATCCATTATGTCAAAGGAGGCCCAGTTTATACCCACGGATGATACAGAAGCCAAAAGCAAATTATCAGGAATTATGAAGGGGTGGGCAATGTAGGTGTCATTATAAATGGAAGGTAGTCAAGGTAGCACCTTTGCAACTCTTTGGTTAATGTTATTGAACTATCTGAGAAAAATTGGGGTATGAGAATCCAGTGGTTCTGCTGGGTACAGTAATGGTGGGTGAATCGGGTTTATTCTTCCCTGGAAAATACATCTGCCTGTTTTGGACAATCAGTGCTCTCAGACCCAGGCCACTTGATGATCTAGCTACTGACAAATTTCCTATTCCCAATGTCAGTAACACCTGAGGAATCGAGTGACATATAGCCCCTTTGTGAAGGTCGACTGTTTTAATATTGATAAAAGCAAAACCCAATAATGTCCTGAGTCTAGTGGGTTTGAACTACAAGCTTTAAATAGGTCTCCAAAAACCCCTCTTCTCCTTGTGGAATGTTCTAGCTTCCTGAGGGTCCCACCACCCTTTTGTGCATATGCTCTCCCATCTCCATACCTCTGATCCAAGTGTTGACAAATTCCCTTCCCTTCCTTCTCCATGAAACAGCTTAAAAATCCAAGGTGCATAGAAAATAAAAGACACACACACACACACATATATATATATATGTATATACAAAACATCCATGGAATGTAGGTGTCTGTCTTCTAATTAGAAAGGAGTTTTCAGTATTTGCATAAGTATATAATAGAAGGATAACACAAGTAATGGAAAAGATTGGGGGAAGGAGAAATGAGGCGAGACAAACAGGAATAGGAAAATCACTGAGCCAGATGTATGAAGAATTTGTCCATTTCTTTATTGTTTGCAACATGGAAAGAATAGAGACTGGAGCCTTGTTTTGCTTACTCTTCTATCCCCAGATCATTCTGAGTGTTCAGTAAGGAGCTAGTGAATGAAAGTGTAAGATTAGCACTAGAAGCGCCCATCTTTCACTCCTCGATAGCTGTTAGACTTGGTGTAAATATTGATAAGTGAGTAAAATAGTTACGATTTTCACAAAGTCTAAAATTATTTACTTATGAAATGCCTTTTATTAAGGATTTAGTATGTGCCTGACATGGTGCTATGTACAGAGAAAAATCTGACATTGGATCTTATAGACACAGAGGGATACGAATATGCTATTTTTAGTGCAATAAAGTATTGTTGTTTGCATTGTTTAAAATTCATATTGGTCATAGTTGATGCAAATAACTGAGTACTTACTTCTGCTTGGAGTGTGGGGGTAGGGGTGTGATGCTGGCAACAGCAATGAAAAGAAAAACAAATCCAAAGGTGTGGGAGATTCATGAGTGAACAAATAGAGCACTAAAAGAAAAAAGAAAAACAAAAACAGGGTATGTCAGAAGTACAAGGCATTTGAAAGAAGAATTGTGAGAGATTCATTAAAATTGTGTAACTACTATTTATTGAATGGTGATTATTTGACCAAATACCACCCTAAAAGCTGTCAAACACTGTACATTCCTCACAAAATCCACAAGTGTTTGGCCCCATTTTACACATCAAGAAATTGAGGCTCAGGATGGTAATTAACTTGTCACAAATCTGGAAATCTATAGCAGATTCTGGAATTGAAGCCAAATCTATTTGTTGCCAAAGGGAGCTTTCTTGGCCATTACACCAGCGTTGCCAAAACTTTTTTAAAAAATTTAAGACATAATTAACATACAGTTAAATGCATAGATATACAGCATTCTGTTAAATGAACTTTGTCACCAAGTAACCATCTGTCAAAACAAGATGAAGAGCACTTTCTTTACCAAATAAATGTCCATGTGCCCTTTTCCAGTCAATTCCTTCACCTCCAAAGGCAACTGCTATTTTTTAATATTATTTTCCATTATCAGTTATTATAAGATATTGAATATAGTTCCCTGTGCTAAACAATAATCCTTGTTGCTTATCTATTTTATATAGAGTAGTTTGTATCTGTTAACCCCATACTCCTGATTTATCCCTTCCCCACCACCCTCTCCCCTTTGGTAGCTGTAAGTTTGATTTTTATGTCTGTGAGTCCGTTTCTGTTTTGTATATAGATTCATTTGTATTACTTTTTTAGATTCCACATATAAGTGATATCATATGATATTTATCTTTGATTTACTTCACTTCATATGATAATCTCTAGGTCCATCCATGTTGCTGCAAATTTGATTATTTTTTATGACTGAGTAATATTCCATTGTGTGTGTATCTGTATATATGTGTGTGTGTGTGTGTGTATATATATATATATATATATGCACACACACATATACACACAACCAAACTTCTTTATCCGTTCATCTGTCGATGGGCACAAGGGTTGTTTCCATGTCCTGGCTCTTGTAAATAGTGCTGCTGTGAATATTGGGGTGCATGTATCTTTTCGAATTAGAGTTTTCTCCAGATAGATGCCCAGGAGTGGGATTGCTGGATCAAATGGAAACTCTATTTTTAGTTTTTTAAGAAACCTCCATACTGTTTTCCATAGTGCCTGCACCAACCCAACGACAGTGTAGGAGGGTTCCCTTTTCTCCACACCCTCTCCAACATTTGTTATTTGTAGACTTTTTGATGATGGTTATTCTGACTGGTGTGAGGTGAGACCTCATTGTAATTTTGATTTGCATTTCTCTAATAGAGATGTTGAGCATCTTTTCATGTGCAAAGGGAGCTGCTTTCTGATTTCTTTCACCATATATCAGTTTTACCTGTTCTTGAATTTCATATAAATCTGATCAGTATAGTGTATACTCTTTTTGTGTCTGGATTCAACTTTTTTTTTTTAGATTTAAACATATTGCATGTATCAGAAGTTTGCTACTTACTGATGCCAACTAGAACTCCAACTTTATATACTGCACAGTTTGTTTATCTATTACCTGTTGACATTGAGACATTTACAATTTGGGGCTAGTATAAAAAAAGACTGCTTTGAAAATTCTTCTAAATTTCTTCTTTTTAAAGTACATGTTCATGTATCTTGTGTAAATGTCAGACTGGATGACTGGTTCATAAAGTAGATACGTGTGTATTTATAAGGAACTGCAACAGTTCTCCACCATTGGGTTAGAATGTTTTACATACACTCTTCCAGAACTTACGAGAATTCCACGTGCTTGACAGCCTTACAAGATTTTGTATTGTCAGTCATTTTTATTTTGGTCATCCTAGCAGATGTGAAATTGTGATTGTACCATTTTGTACTCCTCTTAGCAATGTATGAGAGTTCTATTTGCTCCAAATCCTTGCCAAAATTGATGTAATTGGCCATTTTGATTTTAAGCTTTCTAGTGGGTGAGAAATGGTTGTATCGTATTTTTGTTTGTCTGTATGCTTGTTTATTAATATAATTTTTTTTTCTTTTTTTGTGATACGCGGGCCTCTCACTGCTGTGGCCTCTCCCGTTGCGGAGCACAGGCTCCGGACGCGTAGGCTCAGCGGCTATGGCTCACAGGCCCAGCTGCTCTGTGGCATGTGGGATCATCCCGGAACGGGGCACGAACCCGGGTCCCCTGCATCGGCAGGCGGACTCTCAACCACTGTGCCACCAGGGAAGCCCTATTAATAGATAAGTTTTGAGCAGCTGTAAGCTTCCAAAAAATTGAGGGCAAAATTGAGAATTCTCATATAATCTTTGCCCGTCCCACACTCATACACAACTTCTCACAATATCAACATCCTGCACCAGAGGGTCATGAGTTATAATCCATGAACCTACAGACACATCATTATCATACAAAGTCTGTAGTTTATATTAAGTTTCCCTCTAGGGGTTATACATTCTGTGGGTTTTGACAAATGTATAATGACATGTATCCACCTTCATGACATACAGAATAATTTCAATACCCTAAAAATCCTCTGTGCTCTGCTATTCACCCTACCTCCGTCCTAACCCCCGGCAAACCCCCAGGCAAACCCTACCTCCCCCCAAACCCCCTTTTTAAGATCTCCATAGTTTTGCCTTTTCCAGAATGTCATATACTTGGAATCACACAATATGTAAACTTTTCAGATTGGCTTTTTTTCCCCTACTAATATGCAATTAAGATTTCTCCAAGCTATCATGGCTTGATAGCTTACTTCATTTTTAGCACTGAATAATATTCCATTGTCTGGATGTACCACAGTTTATCCATTCACCTATGAAAGGACACCTCTGTTGCTTCCAAATTTTGGCAAATATGATTAGAGCTTCCATAAACATCCGTGGATAGGTGATTCATTTCTTTTTATCTTGGCATAACATTCTACTGTGTGGAGGTGCCATAGTTTATTAGCACTCACCTATTGTAGGACATGTTGGTAGCATCCAAGTTTGGACACATATGAATAAAGCTGTTATAAACATTTGCATGAAGATTTCTTTGCCGACATACATTTTCAACTCATTTGCATGAATACCAGGGAGCAAAATTGCTGGATTGTATGATAAGAGTATATTTAGTTTTGTAAGAAGCTACCAAAACTGACTTCCAAAGTGGCTGTATTTTGAGACCATTTGTATATCATCTTTGTGCATTTCATTCTCTTTCCCATTTATTAATTGGGTTGCCTTTTTTGGGGGGGGTACGCGGGCCTCTCACTGTTGTGGCCTCTCCCGTTGCGGAGCACAGGCTCCAGATGCACAGGCTCAGCAGTCATGGCCCACGAGCCCAGCCGCTCCACGGCATGTGGGATCTGCCCGGACTGGGGCACGAACCTGTGTCCCCTGCATCAGCAGGCAGGCTCTCAACCACTGTGCCACCAGCGAAGCCCTGTCTTTTTTTTTAATTTAAGAATTTTGTTTATTTTTTTATACAGCAGGTTCTTAGTAGTTATCCATTTTACACATATTAGTGTATATATGTCAATCCCAATCTCCCAATTCATCACAGTACCACTCCCCCACCACTTCCCCCCTTCGCGTCAATACGTTTGTTCTCTACATCTCTGTCTCAATTTCTGCCCTGCAAACCGGTTCATTTGTACTTTTCTAGGTTCCACATATATGTGTTAATATACGATATTTGTTTTTCTCTTTCTGACTTACTTCATTCTGTATGACAGTCTCTAGATCCATCCACATCTATACAAATGACCCAATTTCGTTCCTTTTTATAGCTGAGTAATATTCCATTGTATATATGTACTACTTCTTTATTCATTTGTCTGTCGATGGGCATTTAGGTTGCTTCCATGACCTGGCTATGGTAAATAGTGTTGCAGTGAAGATCGGCAGGCATGTGTCTTTTTGAATTATGGATTTCTCTGGGTATATGCCCAGTAGTGGGATTGCTGGAACATATGGTAATTCTATTTTTAGTTTTTTAGGGAAACTCCATATTGTTCTCCATAGTGGCTGTATCAATTTACATTCCCACCAACAGTGCAAGAGAGTTCCCTTTTCTCCACACCCTCTCCAGCATTTGTTGTTTTTAGATTTTTCTGATGATGCCCATTCTAACAGTTGTGAGGTGATACCTCATTCTAGTTTTGATTTGCATTTCTCTAATAATTAGTGATGTTGAGCAGCTTTTCATATGCTTCTTGGCCATCTGTATATCTTCTTTGGAGAAATGTCTATTAGGTCTTCTGCACATTTTTGGATTCGGTTGTTTGTTTATTTAATATTGAGTAGCAGGAGTTGTTTTTTATTTTGGAGATTAATCCTTTGTCCGTTGATTCATTTGCAAATATTTTCTTCCATTCTGAGGGTTGTCTTTATGTCTTGTTTGTAGTTTCCTTTGCTGTGCAAAAGATTTTAAGTTTCATTATGTCCAATTTGTTTATTTTTGTTTTTATTTCCATTACTCTAGGAGGTGGATCAAAAAAGATCTTGCTGTGATTTATGTCAAAGAGTGTTCTTTCAATGTTTTCTTCTAAGAGTTTTATAGTGTCCGGTGTTACATTTAGGTCATTAATCCATTTTGAGTTTATTTTTGTGTATGGTGTTAGGAAGTGTTCTAATTTCATTCTTTTACATGTAGCTGTCCAGTTTTCTGAACACCAGTTATTGAAGAGACTCTCTTCTCCATTTTATATCCTTGTCTCCTTTGTCAAAGATTAGTTGACCCTAGGTGCGTGGGTTTATCTTTGGGCTTTCAATCCTGTTCCATTGATCTATAATTCTGTTTCTGTGCTTGTAACTGATTTTTACTCTCATAGTGTTGTGGTCAGAAAAGATGCTTGATATTATTTCAATTTTCTTAAACTTACTGAGGCTTGATTTGTGACCCAAGATGTGATCTATCCTGGAGAATGTTCCGTGTGCATGTTCCATGATCCATTTGAGAAGAAAGTGTAATCTGCTGTTTTTGGATGAAATGTCCTATAAATATCAATTAAATCTATCTGGTCTATTGTGTCATTTAAAGCTAATCTCCAAAATTTATAAGCAGCTCATGCAGCTTAATAACCAAAAAACAAACAACCCAATCCAAAAATGGGCAGAAGACCTAAATAGATATTTCTCCAAAGAAGATATACAGACTGCCAACAAACACATGAAAGAATGCTCAACATCACTAATCATTAGAGAAATTAAAATCAAAACTACAATGAGACATCATCTCACACCCGTCAGAATGGGCATCATCAAAAAATCTGGAAACAATAAATGCTGGAGAGGGTGTGGAGAAAAGGGTACCCTCTTGCACTGTTGGTGGGAATGTAAATTGATACAGCCACTGTGTAGAACAGTATGGAGATTCCTTAAAAAACTACAAATAGAACTACCATATGACCCAGCAATCCCACTACTGGGCATATACCCTGAGAAAACCATAATTCAAAAAGAGTCATGTACCAAAATGTTCATTGCAGCTCTATTTACAATAGCCCGGAGATGGAAACAACCTAAGTGTCCATCATTGGATGAATGGATAAAGAAATTGTGGTACATATATACAATGGAATATTAGCCATAAAAAGAAACAAAATTGAGCTATTTGTAATGAGGTGGATAGACCTAGAGTCTGTCATACAGATTGAAGTAAGTCAGAAAGAGAGAGACAAATACCGTATGCTAACGCATATATACGGAATTTAAGAAAAAAAATGTCATGAAGAATCTAGGCGTAAGACAGGAATAAAGACACAGACCTACTAGAAATTGGACTTGAAGATATGGGGAGGGGGAAGGGTAAGCTGTGACAAAGTGAGAGAGAGGCATGGACATATATACACTACCAAACGTAAGGTAGATAGCTAGTGGGAAGCAGCCGCATAGCACAGGGAGATCAGCTCTGTGCTTTGTGATTGCCTGGAGGGGTGGGATAGGGAGGGTGGGAGGGAGGCAGACACAAGAGGGAAGAGATATGGGAACATATGTATATATATATAACTGATTCATTTTGTTGTAAAGCAGAAACTAACACACCATTGTAAAGCAATTATACTCCAATAAAGATGTTAAAAAAATAAAGCTTGTTTTTCCTTATTACTTTTCTATTTGGATGATCTGTCCATTGGTGTAAGTGAGGAGTTAAAGTCCCTCGCTATTATTGTGTTACTGTCAATTTCTTCTTTTATAGCTGTTAGCAGTTGCCTTATGTATTGAGGTGCTCCTGTGTTGGGTGCATATATATTTATAATTGTTATATCTTCTTCTTGGATTGATCCCTTGATCATTATGTCGTGTCCTTCAGTGTCTCTTGTAACATTCTTTATTTTAAAGTCTATTTTATCTGCTATGAGTATTGCTACTCCATCTTTCTTTTGATTTCCATTTGCATGGAATACCTTTTCCATCCCCTCACTTTCAGTCTGTACATGTCCCTAGGTCTGAAGTCGGTCTCTTGTAGACAGCATATATATGGGTCTTGTTTTTGTATTCATTCAGCAAGCCTGTGTCTTTTGGTTGGAGCTTTTAATCCATTCATGTTTAAGGTAATTATCATTTTATATATGTTCCTATTACCATTTTCTTAATTGTTTTGGTTTGTTTTTGTAGGTTCTTTTCTTGTCTTGTGTTTCCCATTTAGAGAAGTTCCTTTAGCATTTTTTTTAAAGCTGGTTTGATGGTGCTAAGTTCTCTTAGCTTTTCCTTGTCTGTAAAACTTTTGATTCCTCTGTCGAATCTGAATGAGCTCCTTGCTGGGTAGAGTAATCTTGGTTGTAGTTTCTTCCATTTCATCACTTTAAGTATATCATGCCACTCCCTTCTGGCTTGGAGAGTTTCTGCTGAGGAGTCAGCTGTTAACCTTATGGAATTTCCCTTGTATGTTATTTATCACTTTTGTTGCTTTCAATAATTTTTCTTTGTCTTTAATTTTTGTCAATTTGATTACTATGTTTCTCAGCATTTTTCTCCTTGGGTTTATCCTGCCTGGGACTCTCTGCATTTCCTGGACTTGGGTGGCTGTCCTTTCCCTTGTTAGGGAAGTTTTTGACTATAATCTCTTGACATATTTTCTCAGATCCTTTCTCTCTCTTCTTCTTCTGGTAACCATATAATGCAAATCTTGTTGAGTTTAATGTTGTCCCAGAAGTCTCTTAGACGGTCTTCATTTCTTTTCATTCTTTTTTCTTTATTCTGTTTTGCAGCTGTGAATTCCACTATTCTGTCTTCCAGGTCATTTATCCGTTTTTTCTGTCTCAGTTATTCTGCTGTTGATTGCTTCTACTGTATTTTTCATTTCAGTTATTTTATTGTTCATCTCTGTTTGTTTGTTCTTTAATTCTTCTAGGTCTTTGTTAAACATTTCTTGCATCTTGTTGATCTTTGCCTCCATTCTTTTCCCGAGGTCCTGGATCATCTTCACTATCATTATTCTGAATTCTTTTCCTGGAAGTTTTCATATCTCCACTTCATTTAGTTGTTTTTCTGAGGTTTTATCTTGTTCCTTCATCTGGTACATAGTCCTTTGCCTTTTCATCTTGTCTATCTTTCTGTGAGTGTGTTTTTTGTTCCATAGGCTGCAGAACTGCAGCTTCTGCTGTCTGCCCTCTTGTGGATGAGGCTATCTAAGAGGCTTGTGCAAGTTCCTGATGGGAAGAACTGGTGATGAGTAGAGCTGGTTGTTGCTTTGTTGAGCAGAGCTCAGTAAAACTTTAGTCCACTTTTCTGATGATGGCTGGGGCTGGGTTCCCTCCTTGTTGGTTGATTGGCCTGAGGCGATCAAACACTGGAGACTACCTGGCTCTTTGTTGGGGCTAATGGCAGACTCTGGGAGGGCTCACGCCAAGGAATACTTCCCAGAACTTCTGCTGCCAGTGTCCTTGTCCTCATGGTGAGCCACAGCCACCTCCCACCTCTGCAGGAGACCCTTCAATACTAGCAGGTAGGTCAGGTTCAGTCTCCTATGGGGTCACTGCTCATTCCCCTGGGTCCCGATGCACACACTATTTTGTGTGTGCCCTCCAAGAGTGGAGTTTCTGTTTCCCCCAGTCCTGTCAAAGTCCTACAATCACGTCCCACTAGCCTTCAAAGTTTGATTCTCTAGGAATTCCCCCTCCGGTTGCCAGACCCCCAGGTTGGGTAGCCTGACATGGGGCTCAGAACCTTCACTCCAGTTGGGGTTTCTGTGGTATAAGTTGTTCGCCATCTTGTGTCACCCCCCCAGCAGTTATGGAATTTGATTTTATTGTGATTGCACCCCTCCTACTCTCTCCTTGTGGCTTCTCCTTTTTATTTGGATGTGGGGTATTTATTTTAGTGAGTTCCAGTGTCTTCCTGTTGATGATTGTTCAGCAGTTAGTTGCAATTCCATGCTCTCGCAAGAGGGAGTGAGCACACGTCCTTCTACTCTGCCATCTTGAACCAATCTCCAACTGGGTTGTCTTTTTCTTGTTGACTTTAATAGAAATCACATTGTTCAGATTTTCTGTTTTCTCATTTGCCAGTTTGGGTAATTTTTGTTTTTAAGGATTTTTCCATTTCATCTAAGTTGTCAACTTACAGTTATCAATCTACCTTTATTAACAGTTAACAATCTGCTATTTGTTAAATGGTTTTAAGTTAACGATTTCTTTTTATTAAATGGAGATTAACAAAATATTCCTTTAATATCCTTTTCATGTCTGTATAATATGTAGTATTGTCTCTCTTTTATTCCTGACATGAGTAATTTGTTCTTTCTCTTTTGTTTTCTTTCTTCTTTAATTAGTATTTCTAGGGGTTACCCATTTTTATACTCTTTTCAAACAATAAACGATTGACTTGTGTAATCGTCACCATTGTTGGTCTGTTTTCTATTTCATTTATTTCAGGTCTTATTTCTATTCTATTCATTCTTCTACTTTAATTTTGATTTATTCTTTTTCTATATTTGTTAACATGCAAGTTTAGGTAATTTATTTTAAATATATCCTCTTTTGTAGTATAGGTAATTAAATCTACAAATTTATCTTTCAGCCTTACTGTAGAAACAATGTTTTTATTATAATTTTTATCATTCATTTCAAAATATTTTATACTTTTCTTTGAATTTTTTGTTCGATTTATGGGTTATTTGGAAATATGATGTTTAATTTCCAAACATTTGGATATCTTTACATATTTTCATAGGATTAATTATTAATTTAATTCCACTGTTATCTGTGATCAAAGAATATGGCCAATATTATTTCAGTTATTTTAAATGTATTAAGACTTGCATGTAGTTTCCAACATAGGGTATATATATATATATATATATATATATATATTTTTTTTTTTTTTTTTTTTGCGGTACACGGGCCTCTCTCACCGTTGTGGCCTCTCCCATTGCAGATCACAGGCTCCGGACACACAGGCTCAGCAGCCATGGCTCATGGGCCTAGCTGCTCCATGGCATGTGGGATCTTCCCGGTTCGGTGCATGAACTCGTGTCCCCTGCATTGGCAGGTGACCTCTCAACCACTGCACCACCTGGGAAGCCTGAACATAGGGTATATTTTGAAAAATATTCGATGTACCCTTGAGAAGAAAGTGTGTTCTGCCATTCTTTGATATATGTAATTGTCACTTAGGTCAATTAGATTATGTTCACATCTTCTGTATTCTTACTTTGTTTTTAATATGTTCTATCAATTAATCAAGAAAGTGTTAGAAAGTTAGTATGTCTAAATTTGGTTGTGGATTTGTCTATTTCTCCCCTTAGTTAAGGAATTTAATCTAATATATTATAAGAACTTTTATTGGAACACACATTATGTGTATGGTTATGTATTTTTGATAAACTGGCACTTTTATCCTTGTGAAATGTCCCCCTTAGCTCTATAAATACCCCTTCTCTTGAAGTCTACTCTGTCTGATATTAACAGAGTCACATTAGCTTTTATGCTTAGTAAATTGGAAATCCTATTTATATGCATCTTTTAAACTTTTAACCCAGTTCATCATATTTAAGGTGTGTTTTGATAAATAAGATATACTAAGTATATTAGGGTTCTCCAGAGAAACAGTCTTAACCACTGGACCACCAGGGAAGTCCATATATTTTATTTAATTTATAGATTAATTATAAAGAATTGTCTCATGTGATTATGGAGGCTGGCAAGTCCCAAGATCTGCAGGGTCAGTCATCAGGCAGGAGACCCAGAAGAGCAAATGGTTTAATTCCAGTATGAGTTTGAAGGGCTGAGAACCAGCAGAGCTAATGGTGTAATTCCAATCTGAAAGCCAGCAGGCTTGAAACCTAGTCAGAGCTGTTGTTTCAGTTCAAGTTCAAAGGGAGGCAAAAAACCAATGTCCCAGTTCAAAGGCCATTAGGCAGAAATAATTCACTTTTACTTGGGGGGAGGATCAGTCTTTTTGCTCTATTCAGTCATTCAACTGATTAGGTGAGGCCCATCCACATTATGGATGATAATATGCCTTAGTCTACTGATTTAAATGCTAATCTTATCTAAAACAGCTTCACAGAAACACCCAGAATAATGTTTGACCAAGTCTGGCCACCATGTGCCCCAGTCAAGTTCACACATAAAATTAACAATCACAGTTAAGTGGTGATTTATTAATCATTTCTGCTAATTTCTTCCTTTTTCATGAAATAGTTAACATTTAATGTAATTAATGATAGACTAGGATATAAGGTGACTGTACTGATATTTGTTTTCTATGTATGCCACCTATTTTTTTGTTTTCCAGTTAGGATTAATCAAATATTTTAGTATTAAATTTTATCTTCTGTATTTTTTTTTTTTTCGCTGTACATGGGCCGCTCACTGTTGTGGCATCTCCCGTTGCAGAGCACAGGCTCCAGACACGCAGGCTCAGCGGCTATGGCTCACGGGCTTAGCCACTCTGTGGCATGTGGGATCTTCCCGGACCAGGGCACAAACCCATGTCCCCTGCATCGGCAGGTGGACTCTCAACAACTGTGCCACCAGGGGAGCCCTTCTGTATGGTTTTTAATTTATACCTCCTTAATTTTATTATGGCTGCTCTACAGATTACAATATGCATCTTTAATTTAGCAACATTTACGTCGAATATCCTACCTACTTCATGAATAATATAAGAGCTTTTCAACAATGTAATTCCATTTAGACTCCTCACACTGTCTGTGCTATTGTTGCCATTTATTTTACCTCTCTATATACTACAAACCCTACAACATGTGACTATTTATTTTTCTTTTAATGGCCGGTTGTCTTTTTAAAATAATATATGATATATACAGAAAACAGGTTGGTGGTTGCCAGAGGTTGGGGTGAGGGATGGACAAAATGGATGAAGGTGGTCAAAAAATACATATATTATATATTTTATATATATTACAGTTCTTACTATGCATAAAACCATATTACCTGAATCCTGTGCACATTGGAAAAGTGTACTCACCTTACACAGGTGTCTGGTAACTGAAGTTCTGTGCAAACTGGGAACATTGTTCTGATACACACAAGTTTCAGTCAAGGCAGTACTGTGCAAATTGAGGACTGCCTATACTATATATCTGTGTGTACAATTTTAAATATATGAATATTTGTGTGTATTATATTATTATTATATTTTATATTAAATGCTATATATTAAACTATTGTAAACATTATTGTACATATAATGTATATTACAATAGTTTTCAAAGTCCTTTTATGTTGTACATATGTGTGTATATGTATATGCATATATATATATACACGCATATATATACACACATATATATGTATATATATATATACACACACATATATGTATATATATATATATATATATATACATTCTAGTTCCCTTTATTCCTTCCTGCATATCAAGATTTTTTTCTAGTATTAATTCCCTTCAGCCTGAGAAAGTTTCCTTATTATTACTTATAGTAAATATTTGCAAGAAACAGATTTTCTCAGCTGTTGTCTATCTGAAAATGACTTTATTTTACCTTCATTACCTTTATTTATTTTTGTCCACCTCTTACCCAACCTCTGGCAACACCAGTCTGTTTTCTGTATCTATGAGCTTGGTTTCTTTTAGATTCCACATATAAGAGAGATCATACAATATTTGTCTTTCTCTGTCCAACTTACCTCATTTAGCATAATGCCCTCAAGGTCCATCTGTGTTGCCACAAATGGCAGGATTTTCTTTTTTTTTTGCCCCTGGCTGAATAATATTCCATTATTCACACACACACACACACACATGTGCGCACACCTCGTTTTCTCTATACATTCATCTGTCCATGAATACTTAGTTTGTTTCATGTCTTGTCTACTGTAAACAATGCTGCAATGAACATGGAGGCACATATATATTTTCCAGAAAGTGATTGCGTCTTCTTTGAACATTTACCCAGAAACGGAATTTCTGGATCATATAGTAATTCTACTTTTAATTTTTTTAGGAAACTTCATACTGTTTTCCATAGTGGCTGAATAAATTTACATTCTTACTAATAGTTCATAAAGGGTTGTTTTTTCCTCCACATTATTGCCAACACTTCTTATCTCTTGTATTTTTTGTTTTTTTCGGTACGCGGGCCTCTCACTGTTGTGGTCTCTCCCGTCGTGGAGCACAGGCTCCAGACGCGCAGGCTCAGCGGCCATGGCTCACTGGCCCAGCCGCTCTGCGGCATGTGGGATCTTCCCGGACTGGGGCACAAACCCGTGTCCCCTGCATCGGCAGGCGGACTCTCAACCACTGCACCACCTGGGAAGCCTGAACATAGGGCATATTTTGAAAAATATTCGATGTACCCTTGAGAAGAAAGTGTGTTCTGCCATTCTTTGATATATGTAATTGTCACTTAGGTCAATTAGATTATGTTCACATCTTCTGTATTCTTACTTTGTTTTTAATATGTTCTATCAATTAATCAAGAAAGTGTTAGAAAGTTAGTATGTCTAAATTTGGTTGTGGGAAGCCCCTCTCTTGTACTTTTAATGGGGGTTCCCACCAGGGAAGCCCCTCTCTTGTACTTTTAACGATGGCCATTCTAACAGGTGTGAGGTGATATCTCATTGTGGTTTTGACTTGCATTTCCTTGATGATTAGTGATGTTGATCACCTTTTCATGTACCTGCTGCCCATTTGTATGTCTTCTTTGGAAAAATGTCCATTTAGTTCCTCTGACCATTTTTTTTAACATCTTTATTGGAGTATAATTGCTTTACAATGGTGTGTTAGTTTCTGCTTTACAACAAAGTGAATCAGTTATACATATACATATGTTCTCTTATCTCTTCCCTCTTGCATCTCCCTCCCTCCCACCCTCCCTATTCCACCCATCTAGGTGGTCAGACACCACCTAGCTGATCTCCCTGTGCTATGTGGCTGCTTCCCACTAGCTATCTATTTTACATTTGGTAGTATATATATGTCCATGCCACTCTCTCACTTTGTCACAGCTTACCCTTCCCCCTCCCCATATCCTCAAGTCCATGCTCTAGTAGGTCTGTGTCTTTATTCCCGTCTTACCCCTAGGTACTTCATGACCATTTTTTTTTCTTAGATTCCATATATATGTGTTAGCATATGGTATTTGTTTTTCTCTTTCTGACTTACTTCACTCTGTATGACAGACTCTAGGTCTGTGGCACATATATACAATGGAATATTACTCAGCCATAAAAAGAAATGAAATTTAGTTATTTGTAGTGACCATTTTTAATTGGATTTTTTTGTTTTGCTATTGAATTGTATGCATTCTCTATATATTCTGGATGCTAACCCTTTATTAGATATACAATTTGCAAATATTTTCTCCCATTCCACAGGTATCCTTTTTATTATGTTGATGGTTTCCTTAGCTGTGCAGAAGCTTTTTAGTTTCATGTAGTTCCACTTGTTTATTTTTGCTTTTGCGTCCTTTGCTTTTGGTGTCAAATCTACCCACCCCCCCGCCACCAAAAAAATTGCCAAGATCAATGTCAAGGTGCTTTATTTCTCTGTTTGCTTCTAGTATTTTTATGGTTTCAGGTCTTACATTCAATTCTTTAATATTTTTTAGTTGATTTTTGTGTATGGTGTAAAACTGTTTAATTGTTTTGCATGAGCTGTCCAGTTTTCCTGACACCATTTATTGAAAAGATTATCTTTTCTTCATTGTATATTCTTCTCTGTCAAATTCATTCTTGAAAAATTTTTTTGCTGGATAGAGAATTATAGACAGACAATTCTCTTTTTCCTTTCAGCACTTTAAAGATGTTATTCCTCTGTCTTTTGGCAATAAGGCATTCTTATCATTGTTTTCCTGCAAGTAATATTCTTGCCAACTAAGCACTTTTAAGATTTTCTCTCTATCTTTAGTTTTCCGCAGTTTCATGATAATAGGCATAAGTGTGGATTTCTTTTGTTTATCCTGATTCGGGTTTCACTGAGCTTACTGTATATGTAGGTTAATACATTTCACCATTTTTAGAAAATTCTCAGCCATTATGTCTTTTTTTTTTTTTGCTTCCTTCTACTCCTCATTTTATTTATTTATTTATTTTTTACATCTTTATTAGAGTATAATTGCTTTACAATGTTGTGTTAGTTTCTGCTGTATGACAAAGTTAATCATCTATATGTATACATATATCTGCATATCTCCTCCCTCTTGAGCCTCCCTTCCACCTTCCCTATCCCACCCCTCTAGGTGGTCACAAAGCACTGAGCTGATCTCCCTCTGCTATGCAGCTTCTTCTCACTAGCTATCTATTTTACATTTGGTATTGTATATATGTCAATGCCATTATGTTTTTAAATAATGCTCTGTCTTATTCTCTCTCCTGTCATTCTGGGATTCCAATTACACATAGGTTAAATTTATTTTTACATTAGTCTGTGGTTCTTGAATGATCTTTCTCTTTCTCTACTTCAGTTTGGATACTTGTCATTAGTCTACCTTCATGTCCACTGACCCTTTCTTCTTCTGCTGTATTCAGTCTGATATTAAGCCCATTGATGAATTACTTGTTTTGATATTGTATTTTTCTCATAACATTTCCACTTTTTCAAATAGTTTATCTTCTTGCTGAAATCTCTCATTTGTTAATCTCTTGTTTGTTCATGTATGTTATCTACCTTTTTTATTATATACTTTAACATGTTTTTTCATAGTTATTTAAAGTCTTTCTTTACCAAGTCAAACATGTAGATTTTCTGAGTCTCTTCTCTTGTGTTTGTTTCCTTTCTTGTCCATGGGTCACAGTTCTCTGTTTCTTCTCATGTTTCTTAATTTTTTATCGTATGTGAAACAACATTGTGTAAGAAAATTAAAGACTGAAGTAAATATGCTTTCTCCCAGAGAAAGCATAATCATTCCTCTGTCTGACCAGTAGTATGTGAGATTTAAATATTTAAATATGCAGTTGAATTGAATATGGGTGTTTTTCGCAACTATACTTAGATTCAGTTCCCCGATAATGGCTTCATATATTTTGAGGGTTAGATTAAGATATTCCTTTTAGCAGAGATTCAAATCTAAGACCAGTGAGACTTCAAATATCTATGTATTACACCTAGTTGCTTGTTGTAAGAATATAGGAAATAAATCTCTCTTTCACTTTCTAACCACCCCCCTGCCGTCTCCCTCTCCCACTGGCTGCACCCAAGTCTCCCTCTTCTTCTGACTCTCTTACAACTTTTTGGTTCACTAAGGAGTTTTCTTTACACTCTAGCTCTGATCCTGCATCTTCAAGCCTCAGGAGGTCCTTCTAATCCTTAATTCCCTGCCTCAGTCTTTATTAGGCCACTGTAGTGTACTCAATGAAGATTTTGTGTGCACCTTGGGAGTAAGAGCTGTCAGTTCTCTTTCTCTGCCCATAGCCTCCTGCAGGCTACTGCCTTGCACTCATGAAAGATCCGTGCACCTTGGAAGGCCTTAGTTCTCCTGTTCCACTTCAGCATCCTCCTCCTGGTCATTATCTTGCACTCAGGGAAGGGTTCACGAGTCTGTCTCATCTCCCCTGCCCTGCTCTCAGCCATTCGTGTGATACTCACACACAGCCAGCCAGAGCATTGAAGGAGATTTGGCAGGTGGATGTAGAGTGCTTTTAGACTCCTCAGAATTTGAATCTGTCACATCAGACATATGTAGTCAATACTAATTTGTTAATAGTTTGGTTTCTCTTCTCAGCCATCCTTGGGGAGTTGTTCCTACTTCTGCATTACCTACAGAGATGAAAGCACCAAATGACCCCTTGCCATTTCTGGAATTTAATTCATTCGGGTGTCTCTGTGTCTTCAGTGTCCTGATGTGTTTTATAATTTATCCATGTTGCTCTCATGACTAGGGTGGAACTTTCTGTTTCCAACCCAGAAGTGGAAGTGCTTTTCAAAACTTTTAGCCAAAGCATATCTATAAAGCATTTAAGATTCATCATTGTGTGATGGAACTGAAGATGCTATTATTACGGCACTGCTTGAACCTGAAATTTATTTGAAATTTCATGATTTATATTAAAAATTTCACCCAAAGTGTACATTCATCTTCATATTATGACAGGATCAAAGAATAAAGGTGCCAATGACTTGACAAAAAGTCATTAAAATTCCATGTTTGTTTCAGTCTAAAATGGCACTTTGAATAACTTTACCATGCTTTGCAATCAGCCCTGGAATTAATATTTGTGGCCTAAGTTGTGACACACTTAGCACAGCACAGAATGGGAAGTTTTTGATAAATAACACTGCCAACACAAGGATGTACTAAGGATATTCGGGACATGTGTCTGTGAAGCAGAGAGGGAGAGCTTGAAAATACACCACGGTAAGCTGAAGGAGAATTGCTATCTCATAGGAGATGGGATGCGGTGGTAGGAAAGTCATATTTATAATTACTTAAAGAGAGGCTGGATCTAGGCATCCATCTTGAACAGGACAAGGGCCAAGTATTGAAGGAGCTCTTGAACTACAGCCTAGATTTCTTCACCACTAGGAGGACAGAGTGGGCTTGAGCAGAGTGAAGCTAGGTGGTAGGGTCTCCTTATTTGGAAAGGGAGCGGGAGTTGCCTATGGACAGGCAAGTACATCTCCTGACAGCAGGAGATTCAGTATCAGGTGAGCATGTAGAGAAAGGAGATATTGGATTCACTGGAGCTTGAGTATGTCATACAGAAGAGATAGAGAATTAAATTGAGTTCCAAGGAAGAGAATTTCACAAGAGCTACCTGCCATTCAATCCCTTCGTTCTTCGTTCCCACATCTAACCTTGATTCTCTGCTTTTCCTACTTCGCATGCATCCATAAAATACATGATTTCCATGGCCTTTTCTTTCACAGTCTACTGTCCATTTCATTACCAAGTATAATCTTTGATTTAGGCTTAGCTCTGTGTTGAAAAATCCTTTGTGGATTCTGGTCCCCATGTCCTTTGATCCTGTCAAAAGCTTCTCCTGAAAATTGAAGTTCTACTCATGGAGTTTCTAGAGAAGCATCCATCTAATGAGAAGGGAGAAATGGAATCAGTCACAAGGTGGCAGAAGAGTTCAGCCCCACCCTTTATGAAGCATCTTGAGAGGCCTCTATTTCTTCTTGAACTGGTGGGAGGGTTGAAGTTCTATCTGATCTTCTGGGACTTCTGAGAATGGGACCTCAGGAATGACCCCAGCTCCACTGAACCCCTCAAGGCCAGGCTCAGAGGAAGGCCCAGTGGAGGTGTCTATGAGGACACATCTTTCACACACGTCTGAGGGAACTTCCCATTGAAAGTTGGGAAAGGAGTGAACAGAGCATTTCACTTCCACATCGTCTTCTGTTTGGATTAGTAAATACTACCTACTTTCTGCTTATGTGGATGGAAAAATATTTTAAAACCAATTATTTAATGGTAAACTCATGGTATTAAAAACTGCTGTTTTTGAGAAGAATTTATAATAAATAATCTTCTTATTAAAAACAAAACAAACAAGCAATAAAAGGAAATGAAAATGTAAAGTGGTGGCTACGTAAAGAGATTTTCTGAATAAGCTGTGCAATCTGGGCAGTGGGACAGGATCCTGGCCAGATCTCTCCCACATTCCATCTCCCTTGCCCAATTCCATCCACATGGGCCTCCCTGGAGACCTTGGATCCAGTCCCAGCACCCAGGCCTTTGCAAGTGCCATGCCCTCTGCCCAGAATGTTCTACTGCTTCTCCAAGAAGTTCCTGTGGCTCACTCCCTCATTTCCCTGAAAACTCCCTGCTGTCTTAATCCTTTATTCTACTTTAGGACTTATCACCTGAAATTTTCTTATACTTTTTTCATTTGTATTTTCTGTCCCCCCATTAGACTAGGTGGTCCATGTAGGCAGGGATGTTGTTAGTTTCTTTTCTGTAGCCCATGTTCCCAGAACAAGGATTGACACATCTTACATGTTCAGCTAATATTTTAATTATTGATGAATCAAAAAATGAATAAGTTAAAGGAGGAATATCAAAAAGAGAATACATCAAAATGTTGACAGTAGGTATTTTCATCTATTGAGATTATGTTCTTTTTATCTTTCAGAATTTCAGAATATATTACACATTTTTCTATATTCTGTACAGATTCTAAGACCAGACCACCTTGCGTGAAAGTCCCACTGTGGTCTTTAACTAGCTCTGTGGTCAAGGGTATATGAATTAATATCTATGTGTCTCAGTTTCCTCATCTGTAAAATGGTGGCAAAGAAATACATACTCTCAGCTTGTTCTAAGAATTGTATATTAAGTGCTTTGTAAATACTAGTCATTATGTTAACATCATCATTACTATGTTACCATACCATGTGAACTTTGATAATTGTACAGTCTTTTTAGAAATGTCATACTTTATCCTTTTATCCTTCTAATCTGATTTTTGTAAAAATGTTGGATTTTCATTTTCTCACATTATGAGGCACACTGGGTAGTCAAAAGGATGGATACCACACTTAAGCAGTTCTAAAAACTGTTCTGTCTCTGTACTACTATTAACATTCATTTATTTTAACTCTTCATTTTTAAATAATTTTAGGCTCATATAGAAGTTGCAAAAATAGTATGGAAAATTATAGTATCCCTTTCATCCATCTTCTCCCAATGATATCAACTTATACAACCAAGGTAGAATGATCAAAACTAGGAAATTAACATTGGTACAATACTATTAAATAAACTACAAACCTTATTTGAGTTTCATCAGTTTGGGAATACATTCATTTTTTGAGAGTGTGTATGTATAGTTCTGTGAAATTTTATTACAGATATGGATTTGTGTAGCCATCAACATAATCAGGATACAGAACTCTTTTATCACCACAAATAAATTCTCTCATGTTAGCCCTTTATAGTCACACCTTTCCACTAACCCTGATGACCACTTATCTGTTATTCATCACTATAATTTTGTCATTTTTAAAATGTTATAAAGTTGGAGTCATACAGTATGTAACCTTTTGAGATTGGCTTTTTGCACTTAGTATAACACCCTTAGGGTCCATCCAAGTTGGTGTGTGTCACAATATTCAGTTCCTTTTTATTGTTGAGTAGTGTTTATTTGTATACATATACCAGGATTTATGTATTCACTGTTGAAGGGCATGTGGATTGTTTCCAGTTGTGCACTATTGCAAAATCAAGCTGGTATAAGCATTAGTGTACCAGCTTTTTAAGCATCTATGCAGTCATTTCTGTAGAGTAATTAACCAGGAGTGGGAAAATTATGTCTTATGGTGAGTGTGTGTTTAATTTCATAAGATACTGCCAAAACATTTTGCAGAATGGCTGTATAAATTTACATTTCCACCAGCCATGTGAGAAGTCGGTGTTTTCAACAGCCTCCCTTGGATACTGACAGTATATTTTCCTTCAGTCATTCTAATTTGTGTGCAGTGGTATCTCATTGTGGCTTTAATTTACATTTCCCTAATGGTTAATGGTATTGACCATCTCCTTATGTGCTAATTTGCCATCCAGATATCCATTTTGTTTAAGTGTCTGTTTCTATCTCTGACGATTTTCTAATCAGATTGTTTGTTTTCATAATGTTGAGTTTAGAGAGTTCTCTATATTTCCTGGATACGAATCTTTTTTTGGTTATGTGGTTCACAAATAATTTTTCCCAGTCTGTGGCTTTTTGTTTTCATTCTTTTAACAGTGTCTTTCAAAGAACAGTAGTTTTTGATCTTTATGAGCTCTAGTTTATCAGTCCTTTCTTCTGTGGATCATGCTTTCAGTGTCCTCCTCTATAACAAGGGTCATGAAGATTTCCTGCCTATGTTTTCTTCTAAAAGTTTTAGAGATTTATAGTTTACATTTAGATCTTTAATTCGTTTTTTGAGTTAATCTTTGTATAAGGTGTGAGGTTTATGTTAAGGTTCATGGGGTTTTTTTGTTTGTTTTTTCATGTGGTGCCTAAGTGCTCCAACGTTATTTGTTGAAAAGGCAACGAATCCTTCTTCCACTGAATTGCTTTTGCACCTTGTGAGAAATCAGTTGGCTGTACTGGTGGTGAGTCTATTTCTGAGTTCTCTATTCTGCTCCAGTGATCCATGTGTCTATCTCTCTGCCAAATACCACACTGATGGCAGAGTTGTACACTAAGTCTTGAAATTGGCTAGAGCAATTTCTCCAATTTTATTCACCTTTCACAAAATTGCTTTAGTTATTCTAGTCCCTTTACTTATCAATATAAATTTTATTATTTTTTTTTTCTTTTGGCACCTGGACAGGGACTTGAACCCTGGGCACTCAGATTAAAACTCTGATGCTCTACCAGTTGAGCTACCCAGGCACTCTCAATATGAATTTTAGAATCAGTTTGTCTATATCTTAGGTGACAAGTCTTTTAGAGAGTCAACCTGGGAATTGTCATACTAGACAAAATAAATTATAATAACATAATATGTAATAAATAATTATACACAAGCAGTTTTTTACTTTAATATAATATATAAAATCAGGGTTTATATGTATATTAAAATTGTATATTATTTTTTATTATTTTGGAATTGTAATTATTTGCTTCATTTACTTTTATATTACCTAACTGACATTTTTTAAACAAAATAAAAAATAGGACTACTTAATAGTGGAAGTTAGTAGTAACTAATTGTTGAACTGATAAGTAATACTTGTGAGAAAATATAACAAGATTTTATGTTTCTGCCCTCTGATACAGCAATTTATTTTAACTCTTGATTTCATATTTGAATATTGTAGGCTATAATTTAGTTTTTCTTAAGATGCATACATGTAAGAAATTTAGAGGAATATAAATTCAAAAGGGTATAGGATATTAATACATTTAACTTTAAAATAACAATGACATAATTCTTTCTGTCCCATGATACATGGGCTATTTTTTCTCCTTCTGTTTCCTTTTCCAATAACATTTCTCTACAAAGCCTGTAGCGTTTGTGATAAGTCGTGTTTTTCATGCAATGATAAGAGGAGCACAAACATATGGTTTCCTTTGACTTGCAGCTCTGCCCTCAGCCAATCCACCTACACTGATTCCTTGCGTAAGTCCAATGTGATGACATGAAACTAAATGTTTTCTCAGCAAACACTTCTTAGCCTAGGGTACTTAGAATTTTACTTATCAGCAACAGTAGATTTTTAGATTTATAGGAATTAGTTTCCAGCTTTCCAAAATGTCCATTTTCAAAACAAATGTTTGAAACACAATGTACTTTGAATCTACAGCCTTATTTTAATAGACTAGCTGTGTGTCACCCATTTTTTAAATCTTATTTTTAAATTTTTATTGGAGTATAATTGCTTTACAATGTTGTGTTAGTTTCTGCTGTACAATGAAGTGAATCAGCTATATGTATACATATATCTCCTCCCTCTTGGAACTCCCTCCAACACAACCCCTCATCCCACCTATCTGGGTCATCACAGAGCACCGAGCTGAGCTCCCTGTGCTATATGGCACGTTCCCACTAGCTATCTCTTTTACACATGGTAGTGTGTCTATGTCAATCCTAATCTCCCATTTCCTCCCACTCTCCCCTTCCCCCTTACCATGTCTACTCTTCTGTTCTCTACATCTGCGTCTCTATTCCTGCCCTGCAAATAGGTTCATCTGTACCATTTTTCTAGATTCCACACGTATGTGTTAATATATGATATTTGTTTTTCCCTTTCTAACTTACTTCAGTCTTTATGACAGTCTTTATGACAGACTCTACATCCACCCACATCACTACAAATGACCAATTTTGTTCCTTTTCATGGCTAATATTCCACTGTATGTATGTACCACATCTTCTTTTTCCATTCATCTGCTGATGGACACTTAGGTTGCTTCCATGTCCTGGCTATTGTGAACAGTGCTGCAGTGAACATTGGGGTACATGTGTCTTTTTGAATTATGGTTTTCTCAGGGTATATGCCCAGTAGTGGGATTGCTGGATCATATGGTAATTTGATTTTTAGATTTTTAAGGAACCTCCATACTGTTCTCCATAGTGGCGGTATCAATTTATATTCCCACCAACAGTGCAAGAGGGTTCCCTTTTCTGCATACCCTCTCCAGGATTTATTGTTTATAGATTTTTTGATGATAGCAATTCTGACCAGTGTGATACCTCATTGTAGTTTTATGGGTTTTTTAAAAGTATTTTATTGAACTATAGTTGATTTACAATGCTGTGTTAATCTCTGCTGCAGAGCAAATCAACTCAGCCATGCATACACATACATTCTTTTTCATACTCTTCTCTATTATGGTTTATCACAGTTTATCATGCTATACAGTAGGAGCCCATTGTTTATCCATCTTATACAAAATAGTTTGCATCTTCCAATCCCGAACTCCCAATCCATCCCTCCTACTCCTTTTCCCCACTGACAACCACAAGTGTGTTCTCTACGTCTGTGAGTCTGTTTCTGCCTCACAGATAAGTTCATTTGTGTCATATTTTATATTCCACATATAAGCAATATGCTATGGTGTTTGTCTTTCTCTTTCTGACTTACTTCACTTAGTCTGATAATCTCTAGTTTCATCCATGTTGCTACAAATGACATTATTTCATTCTTTTTTTATGGTGTGTAGTATCCCATTGTATATATATATACCACATCTTCTTTATCTGTTTATCTGTTTATGGACTTTTACATTGTTTCCATGTCTTGGCTATTGTGAATAGTGCTGCTCTGAACTTAGGGTTGCATGTATCGTTTTGAATTGTAGTTTTGTCCGGATATATGTTCAGGAGTGAGATTGCTGAATCATATGGTAACTCTATTTTTAGTTTTTTGAGGAAACTGCATATTGTTTTCTATAGTGGATACACCAAATTACATTCCTGGTGGACCCTTTAAAAAGGGAAATGCGGATACTCATCAGCACTGCCTTGACCTCTAAAACTACCCTTTAAGGGGGGCGGCAAGGATGGTCAACCCCAGACCACAGATGAGGAAACTGAAGCTCAGCAAAGATCAGGAATCCTTAAGAGGCCGCCAGCCGGAGGGAAACTGGGCCTTCCTGGCCAAGCCAGTGCTCTGCTGTGATATATCTGGATGATCTCACACCAGAGTACCTTTTGTCTTCAACATTTTTTACAATTATTTTTTATTGGAGTATAGTTGCTTTACAATGTTAGTTTCTACTGTACAGTAAAGTGAATCAGCTTTATATATATATATATATATATATATATATATATATATATATATATATATATATATCCCCTCTTTCTTTTTGGATTTCCTTCCCATTTAGTTCACCACAGAGCACTGAGTAGAGTTCCCTGAGCTATACAGTAGGTTCTCGTTAGTTATTTGTTTAATACATAGTATCAATAGTGTATATATGTCAATCCCAGTCTCCCAATTCAATCCACCCCCTCTTGCCCCCCCTTGGTGTCCGTATGTTTGTTCTCTACATCTGTGTCTCTATTTCTGCTTTGCAAATAGGATCATCTATAACATTTTCTAGATTCCACATATATGCATTAATATACAATGTTTTTTTTTCTCTTTCTGACTTACTTCACTCTGTATGACAGTCTCTAGGTCAATCCATGTCTCTACAAATGACCCAATTTCATTCCTTTTTGTGGCGGAGTAATATTCCACTCTCTATATATGCCACATCTTCTTTATCCACTCCTCTGTTGAGGGACATTTAGGTTGCTTCCATGTCCTGGCTATTGTAAATAGTGCTGCAATGAACATGGGGTACATGTATCTTTTGGAATTATGGTTTTCTCTGGATATATGCCCAGTAGTGGGATTGCTGTGTCATATGGTAGTTCTATTTTTAGTTTTTTAAGGAACCTCCATACTGTTCTCCATAGTGGCTGTATCAATTTACATTCCCACCAACAGTGCAAGAGGGTTCCCTTTTCTCCACACCTTCTCCAGCATTTGTTGTTTGTACATTTTCTGATGATGCCCATTCTAACTGGTGTGAGCTGATACCTCATTGTAGCTTTGATTTGCATTTCTCTAATCATTACTGATGTTGAGCATCTTTTCATGTGATTTTCGGCCATCTGTATGTCTGCTTTGCAGAAAGGTTTATTTACGTCTTCCCCCATTTTTGATTCGGTTGTTATTTTTTTTTTTTAAATATTGAGCTGCATGAGTTGTTTGTATATTTTGGGGATTAATCCTTTGTCAGTTGCTTCATTTGCAAATATTTTCTCCCATTCTGAGGGTTGTCTTTTCATCTTGTTTATGGTTTCCTTTGCTGTGCAAAAGCTTTTTAAGTCTAATTAGGCCCCATTTATTTTTGTTTTTATTTTCATTACTCTAGGATGTGGGTCATAAAAGACCTTGTTGTGATTTATGTAAAAGAGTGTTCTGTCTATGCTTTCCTCTAAGAGTTTTATAGTGTCTGGACTTCCATTTAGGTCTTTAATCCATTTTGAGTTTATTTTTGTGTATGGTGTTAGGGAGTGTTCTAATTTCATTCTTTTACATATAGCTGTAGAGTTTTCCCAGCACCAGTTATTGAAGAGACTGTCTGTTCTCCATTGTATATTCTTGTCTTCTTTGTCATACATTAGGTGACCATAGGTGCATGGGTTTATCTCTTGGCTTTCTATCTTTTTTCATTGATGTATATTTCTGTTTTTGTTCTAGTACCATACTGTCTTGATTACTGTAGCTTTGTAGTATAGTCAGAAGTTGGGGAGCCTGACTCCTCCAGCTCCATTTTTCTTTCTCAAGATTTCTTTCATTATTTGGGGTATTTTGTGTTTCCATACAAATTGTAAATTTTTTTTGATCTAATTCTGTGAAAAATGCCATTGGTAGTTTGACCAGGATTGCATTGAATCTGTAGATTTCTTTGGGTAGTGTAGTCATTTCCACAATATTGATTCTTCCAATCCAAGAACATGGTATATCTCTCCATCTGTTTGTGTCATCTTTGATTTTTTTCATCAGTGTCTTATAGTTTTCTGAGTACAGGTCTTTTTACCTCCTTAGGTAGATTTATTCCTAGACATTTTATTCTTTTTTGTTGCAATGGTGAATAGAATTGTTTCCTTAATTTCTCTTTCTGATCTTTCATTGTTAGTGTATAGGAATGCAAATGATTTCTGTGCAATAATTTTGTATCCTGTAATTTTACTGGATTCACTGATTAGCTCTATTCGTTTTCTGGTGGCATCTTTAGGATTCTCTATGCATAGCATCATGTCATCTGCAAACAGTGACAGTTATACTTCTTCTTTTCCAATTTGTATTCCTTTTATTTGTTTCTCTTCTCTTATCGCCATGGCTAGGACTTCCAAAACTATGTTGAATAATAGTGGCAAGGGTGGATATCCTTGTCTTCTTCCTGATCTTAGAGGAAATGCTTTCCATTTTTGAACATTGAGAATGATGTTTGCTGTGGCTTTGTCATACATGACCTTTATTATGTTGAGATGGGTTCCCTCAATGCCAACTTTCTGGAGAGATTTTATCATAAATGGGTGTTGAATTTTGTCAAAAGCTTTTTCCGAATCTATTGAGAATATCATATGGTTTTTATTCTTCAATTTATTAATATGGTGTATCACATTGATTGATTTGCATATATTGAAGAATCCTTACATCCCTGGGGTAAATCCCACTTGATCATGGTATATGACCCTTTTAATGTATTGTTGGATTTTGTTGGCTAGTATTTCGTTGAGGATTTTTGCATCTATGTTCATCAGTGATATTGGTCTGTAATTTCCTTTTTTTGTGATATCTTTGTCTGCTTTTGGTATCAGGGTGATGGTGGCTTTGTAGAAAGAGTTTGGGAGTGTTTCGTCCTCTGCAATTTTTTGGAAGAATTTGAAAAGAATAGGTGTTAGCTTTTCTCTAAATGTTCGATAGAATTCACCTGGGAAACCATCTGGTCTTGGACTTTGTTTGTTGGAAGATTTTCAATAACAGCTTCAATTTCATTACCTGTGATTGGTGTGCTTATATTTTCTATTTCTCCCTTGTTCAGTTTTGCAAATTTGTACCTTTTAAAGAATTTGTCCATTTCTTCCAGCTTATCCATTTTATTGGCATATAGTTGCTTGTAATCATCTCTTATGATCCTTTGTATTTCTGTGGTGTCAGTTGTAATTTCTCCTTTTATATTTTAATTTTATTGATTTGATTTCTCCCTGTTTTTCTTGATGAGTCAGCTAAAGGTTTTTCAGTTTTGTTTATCTTCTCAAAGATCCAACTTTTAGTTTTATTGATCTTTGCTATTGTTTTCTTAGTTTTTATTTTATTTATTTCTGCTCTGATCTTTATGATTTCTTTTCTTCTACTAACTTTGGGTTTTCTTGTTCTTCTTTCTCTAGTTGCTTTAAGTGTAAGTTTAGGTTTTTTACTTGAGACTTTTCTTGTTTCTTGAAGTGAGATTGAATTGCTATAAACTTTCCTCTTAGAACTGCTTTTCTGCATCCCATAGGTTTTGGGTCATCATGTTTTCATTGTCATTTGTTTCTATGTATTTTTCGATTTCCTCAG
This sequence comes from Tursiops truncatus, assembly GCF_011762595.2. Classification (NCBI taxonomy): domain Eukaryota; kingdom Metazoa; phylum Chordata; class Mammalia; order Artiodactyla; family Delphinidae; genus Tursiops; species Tursiops truncatus. Next base: position 120,629,966 of record NC_047035.1, read on the forward strand.
TGATCTCTTGGTTATTTAGTAGTGAATTGTTTACCCTCTATGTGTTTGTGATTTTCACAGTTTTTTTTCCTGTAATTGATTTCTAATCTCATAGCATTGTGATTGGAAAAGATGTTTGATATGACTTCAACTTTCTTAAATTTACCAAGGCTTGATCTGTGACCCAAGATATGAACTATCCTGGAGAATGTTCCATGTGCACTTGAGAAGAAAGTGTATTCTGCCACTTTCAGGTGGAATGTCCTATAAAAATCAATTAAGTCTACCTGTTCTATCGTGTAATTTAAAGCCTGTATTTCCTTATTTTCTGTCTGGGTGACCTGTCTATTGGTGTTAGTAGGGTGTTAAAGTACCCAGTATTATTGTGTTACTGTTGATTTCCCTTTTTATAGCTGTTAGCATTTGCCTATATATTGAGGTGCTCCTATGTTGGTTTCATCAATATTTATAATTGTTATATCTTCTTCTTGGATTGATCCCTTGATCATTATGTAGTGTCCTCCCTTGTCTCTTGTAACAGTCTTTATTTTAAAGTCTATTTTATCTGATATGAGGAGTATTGCTACTTCAGCTTTCTTTTGATTTCCATTTGCATGGAATATCTTTTTCCATTCCCTCATGTTCAGTCAGTATGTGTCCCTAAGTCTGACGTGGGTCTCTTGTAGGCAGCATATGTATGGGTCTTGAAAATGTTACAACCAAAAGACACAGACTGGCTGAATGGTCGCCCATATTTTTGCTTCTATAAATTCATCATATAGGTTTATAACATCTGAAATGTCCATGATTTATAAACACTCTGAAGTGCACTGGATGTCATCAGGAGTTAATACTTTTTCTCAGGGAAATTGACTTCAAAGCACAGAGGTAATTTTAACATGTGAAATAAAATTTTTATTCCAAATAAGTTACAATTTTTAAAAATTGTAAAAAATTGAGAAAGTCTTGTTTAACTTGGCTGTCCTTTTCTGATAATTCTTTTTTAGTTCTGAAACAGTCTTTTCCCCATGTTGCCCCCCAAAATTGTTTTTTTGTTTTGTTTTCTTTTTTTGCAACCATACATAACATCAGGCAACGCAGGTGCAGTCAGTTTGTCTTTTACTAGAATTTTTTATGATTGTAGAATAAAAACCATATACATTTTGGTTTTATTGTTCTCTTACCTTCATTCTCATCCTCAATGTATTTCCCAATTAGACAGGGCATTCTTCCTCCCACACACATTGAAAATATAATTTAAATGTAAGCCAACATTTTGATAGTCCTTTTATGAGTGTAAACAATGACAGCCATCTTGTAGTCATGTGTCCATGGAGGCTGTCTCCTTCCGTTTCTATAAAGCTACCACTATCATTAGTGTTTCTCCATGTTTTCAGAAAACTGAAAAGTGACCAAAAACTTTATGAAAGCCTCAAAACCACAGGTAAGCATATGAAGCCCCATTTTAACACTGCTACGTAAAAGATGTGTGGGACATTTAGCAAGTAAGATCTTTTCATTTCATTTTTTTGGCAAGGAGTTCATAGACTGAATGAAATTTGCCAAATTTACATTTGTACCATCTGCCAAATATGCTGATATATGAGCAAAGTCTAGTTTGGATTTGGATGAGATATCAATAATCTTCTGTTTTATGTTTTCTGTGGTTCAGTTAAAATTTTCATAGAAACCAAAAAGATAATTTCAAGCTCCATTTTTCAAGTCAAAATGCTTAAGGGCTGGGGATGCATTTTCTGTTGTTGCTTTGATTTGACAAATAACTTAAAATGCTGTAGAAAGATTGATGGTGGTTAGACCTGATGTAATCAGCTCTCCGTGGTAAGTGGCTGTTACATTCCTAATCAGAATATCCCCTTTTGTTTGCCCAAAGGACATTTTAGTTGCAGCTCACAAACTTTAGTTTCAGAGGACAACAGACATGATGGAAAGGAAATGAAATGATGAAGTATGTTTGTGTGGTATGCCTACACCAATTCAGTGGCTGCTATTTTCAGCTGAGCATTGGAGTCTTTTTAGGAGACAAAAAAAAAGAGAAGCTTTTGTCTTTTTAAGGGTATTTGTTTGTTTGCCCCAACTTGTGAGATTCAGTCTCCATACAAAGGGAAGGCAATGTGAAGACTCAGGGAAAAGACAGCCATCAACAAGCCTGGAACAGATTCTTCTTTCCCAGTCCTCAGAAGGAACCAACTCTGCTGACATCTTGGTCTCAGATTTCTAGCTTCCAGAACTGTAAGAAAAGAGATTTCTGATATTTAAGCCACTCATTCTATAGTACTTTGTTACAGCAGCCCCAGAAAATTAATGTAGATCATATCACCTTCTCTACTATATCCAACCCCAAATTATTTTCTGTATATTGTGCAATCTGCTGTTTTGTTCATTTACTTTTCTAACCCCTTGGTATGTGCCCTTCATATGTCATTAAAATAACACAGTCATTTAACCTTCTTTTCAGTGAAGGCTGGGACATACTAGCTAGGGTATTGCAATTGTTCTCATTTTTGCTATCTGAATTCCTGGAAAACATGGTCACAATATTTGTATAGGTAAAAACTGTACTAGCACTAAATGGATATGAAGCAGAACCATTAATCCACAGGCAAAGTAAAATATGAACTAACACTCACGATTCCAGCATGCCTAAGAAGCATATTTAGATCACAACATTTCAAGTGTTGCAATAATAGATGGTCCATTACTGTGGACTGTAAATCATAGTTGCCAATATAACTGATCAGTGAATAAAACAAAAGAAAAAAATTAGTGACAGGAATGATGAAAAGCAGATAATATATGCTGTATCTATTTGACACTAAAATGCATCCAGCCTCTATTTTGTGGCTGCCAAATGACTCTACAGTTTTTCTCCAATTTTTTTTCACTCATATCCCAAACCTGGGATATATCACATTCCACATAGGGACTTCTTAGGAAGTGGAACTATCAGTGCTCAAACCAGGGCAATCCTAGGCAAACTGCTGGGATTTTGATAGGAATTGTGTTTAACCTACAGATGAATTGGATCTAATTACTATGTAATGTCTTCTGGTCTTATAAACATGATGCTTCCCCCCATTTATTGATATTTAGGTCTTTGATTTTTTTATCATTGTTTTATACTTTTCAACATACATAGCCTATATGTGTTTTGTTAGGTTTACACCTACCTTTGATATAAATGCACTGGATTTTACATTTCAGTTTCTAATTGTTAATTACTAATATTCAGAAATATAATTGGTTGTGTGTGTTGACCTTTTATCTTGTGGCTTTACTAAACTCACTTATTAGTTCTGGAAGGTTTTTGTTTTTTTTTTTTGTATTTTTTTTCCTAGGTAGTCAATCATGTAACCTGCAAATAGAGGCAGCTTTATTTCTTCATTGTCATTATGTAAACATGTGTTTTCTTTCCTCATCCTATTGAACTGGTCAGGAAGTTAACTCCCAATGTGAAAAGGAGTGGTAAAAGAGCCTACTCTTCCCAATCTTCAAGGGAAGCATTCAGTCTTCCACCATTAAACGTTATGTAATGTTAACTGTAGCCTGTTTTTTTTTCTTTGTTTGTTTGTTTATGGTCCTTATCAGGTTGATGATTTCTCTTCTATACCTAGTTTGCTAAGAATTTTTTATCATGAACGGGAGTTGAATATTGTCAAATACTTTTTCTGCATGAATTGATACGAAAATGTGATTTTTATTATAAAGACTATGAATATGGTGTATTAAGATGATTGATTTTTTAATAATGAAGCAACTTTGCATTCCTAGAATAAATAAACTTGGTAGTAGAATATTATTCTTCTTTCATATTGATACATTAAATTTGCTAATATCTGCCGGAATCAGACATGACAGCCACTCCTGGAAAAACTCAGTCTTCTCCACTCTCTAGGACACTTCCAGGACTAACTTTCTCTCTTTTCACTTCTTTTCTGTCTTAAATTTTTACTTCCCTTGCCACTCCTTTGAGAAAATAGAGCACCACAAACTTCCTGTCACATACACAAACGTGCATACATCTAATCAGTCATTTTACCCTTCTGTCTTGTCCGTATAGAGAATGCATAACTGACTTTGTTTAAGGCTCGATCTCAACACTGGTTTCTTTCCAATGGTAGTGGAATATATTCGAGTTGTTGACCCTGACATGCTCAATTCTTTTTCTTTTTAAATCAATTTAAAAAAATTGAAGTATAGTTGATTTACAATGTGTTAATTTCTGCTATACAGCAAAGTGATTCAGTTATATATATGTGTGTGTGTGTGTGTGTGTATGTGTATATATATACACACATTCTTTTAAAAATATTCTTTTTCATTATGGTTTATCATAGGATGTTGAATATAGTTCTCTGTGCTATACACAAGTAGGACCTTGTTGTTCATCCATTCTATATATAAAAGCTTACAGCTGCTAACCCCCCACCTTTCACTCCATCCCTTCCCCAAACCCTCCCCCTTAGCAACTACAAGTCTGTTTCTATATGTCCATGATTCTGTTTCTGTTTCATAGATAGGTTCCTTTGTGTCATATTTTACATTCCACATATAAGTGATATCATATGAAATTTGTCTTTCTCCTTCTGCTTACTTCACTTAGTATTATAACCTCTAGTTGCATGCATGTTGCTGCAAATGGCTTTATTTATTTTATATATATATAATTATATATATATATAATTATATATATATATATATATATATATATATATATATATATATATATATATATATCTTACATCTTCTTTATCCATTTAGGCTGTTTCCATGTCTTGGGTATTGTAAATAGTGCTGCTGTGAACATGGGGGTGCATGTATCTTTTTGAATTATAGTTTTGTCTGGATATATGCCCAGGAGTGGTATTGCTGGATCATATGGTAATTCTATTTTTAGTTTTCTGAGGAACTTCCATACTGTTTTCCACAGTGGCTGTGCCAACTTACATTCCCACCAACAGTGTACGAGAGTTCCCTTTTCTCCACACCCCCTCCACTGACATGCTCAATTCTTAAGTCACTGAAGTTTGTCTTCTGTTAAAATTTATTCCATTGAAATTACTCTTAATTAGAGGAAAATGATCTATTTATTAGTAACTTCAGTGCACATTATTTTAGTACTTCACAGCTCAACTAAATTTAACACTACTCTCATCTTCTCTTTCCCTTGGCATCTATAAAACCATAGGCAGCACAAGCTGAGTATGTGATATCTCAGCCTGTCAGAGATGTTCCAGTTAAGACAGAGAAGAAATACCTAAGCTTTTCCTTCCCATGACCTTTTACTCCTTCTACGAACATAGAAGGAATATCAGGAGCTATTGCACATCATGTGATGACAAGAATGAAAAGAGGCAAATCACAGAGATGTTGAGCTTGACATCTACAAACCACTGAACAATTATCAATAGCCACCTACTTATCTCTGTATTTCTTTTTTTCCCCAGATTTACTGAGATATAATTGACCAGCATTGTGTAAGTTTAAGGTGTATGATGTGTTGATTTGATACATTTATAGATTGCAAAATGATCACCAACAAAATGTTAGCTAACTACTCCAGCATATCACATAATTATCCAGCACCTTGTAGATGAACCTTTTGGAAAATATTTGACCACCCCCCCCAACCTTTCAATTGAGTCCAGCATGAAAATCCAAGAGCGATATTGGATGTTCCTTCCATGTGCCCCAAGCTGCTGTCCCTGCAGGACCAGGTGCCATGAATTAGCCCTGTTCCACATCTGGTATGCCTTTTCCTCTGGGTCTGGCTGCCTCCAAGCCTGCATGGGAGGTGAGCAGCCCTGCCCGCATGGCTTGCTGGGGTCAGCTTCTCTTTTCTCATGACCCTGTCCTTCTCTCAAGATTTGGTCCTCTATAGCACAGGTGATGTGCCTGTGTCAGTGAGCTTGGGGAAGCTCTGGAGTGGTTCTCCCAGTCTCTCCTGGCAGAGAGGAAAGTAAATAAAAACACTGAGAGGTGAGGGGACTGCCTGCCCGGTGACTTCTGGGTTTGATGAAAAAAGTGTTCAGGAGTTACAGTTGCTGCAAACAGAATTAGGGCATTAGAGAAAGTGTCCAGTACCCCGCCTTGGCAGGGGAGACAGCTGTGGCCCTGCTCCAGAACTGAGACATCCCAGACATAATTTTACATTTAAAGGGACAGATTTGTTTTGATTCTGCAGGAAGTTCTGGGGTGAGAGGGAGGTAATTTTTTAACAGTTCTAAAATGTCTGAGTTCACTTTGGCTCAGGGTAAGAAGTGGCATCGAAGCCAGGGCACAGCTGCCTGAGTTATTGCAGAAATGCCCCCTACCTGCCACAGACTTCACAGGACGTCTACTAAAAGGGATGGATTTCGTCTAAGGACATGTGAGGTTTCTTCAGCACTTAGCACCTGCACCTGCCTGTTATGTACTGTCATTTAAGTGATGAGAATCCTAGTTCCCAATTCAGGTTGTAATTCCCTCACCCAAATATAACTCCCAGGTTACTTCTTTTCAGGGTGATGTGACCTATGTGTTTGCCTCATTTTCCAGCTTCCCCAGAAATGGATCTGGCTTTAACCAAATGGTCTTTCCCAATGTCCTGAAGTTTGAAGGATTTTCAGTCTTATTAAAAGCCCATTTCTCTCTCTCCCCCTTGCAGGACTGAGAGTTTTATAATGAGATTTATCCCCAGGCACTGCCCCTCACCCCCTTCCTCACCCCATCTCACTCTCCGAGGGATTGCTTAGTGGCCCATTGCAATTCCAGAGTTGCTGGGTTGGAGACACCCCAATAGGCAACCTTCCCACCCCAACCCCACCTCCCTCTCCCAGGTGTCCCATGTGTGTTCCTCCAGCACCACTGATTAGAGACTGCTCCATCATCCCAGTCCTTCAGGGAAGACCATGTTTCAAATCTTGGTTTCACTGCTAAGCAGGAACATGACTTGGTTAGGTCCATTAGTCTCTCCGAAATGAAGTTTCTTGATTTGTACAGTCATAATATGACTGCTTCCTCTAGAAGATTAATGTGAGGATTCATTAGAAAAATAAAACCCCTAGCCTTGTGTGAATGGATTGCGGGGTAGGGAGCTAAAAGTACAGACTCTAACAAGGAATTTTTTAAAAGGCATAAACTAAAAGGCAGGAGGTAGGGGAGCAGCTGGAGGCAGGCGGGTAAAAGTATAGGCTATGGACTCATTCAATCTGAGTCCAAACCCTAGCCTCTCCTCACAGGAAGACTTTACGATCTAGGGAAAGTTAATTACCTGCTTTGTCCCTGTATTTCCTCCACAGTGCAGATGTAATAAGTGCCTGCCTCACAAGGCTGTTGTGAGGATTAAATAAAAAGAGAAAATACACATAAAGGACTTAGTACAATGCCTCACTATTTTAGTGCCCACAAAAACAGCTATTATTTTTCATAAAATATAGAAATGCAAGAGAGGAAATTACTCTAAATATTAACATTTATTATTTCTATGTGATGTGATTAGGACTCTTTTTTGGTTTTTAAACTTTTCTCTAGTTGTCAAAGTTCTGAATTGAACTTGTGAGGTCCATTTTGAAAATAAAACTATACACTTCACACATTTATGAGTCATGATGCATAGTGATGTCCCCGCCCTATTAGATGAAATAGTGGTATCTGTACATTTTGTAATTCCCATTCCCAACCGATAATATTTTGTTAAAAAGATAAAGTACACTTTTCCATGAATGATTGTATCACAAGAATCTTTAATGTTTACTTTAAAGTTTACTCATGGTGGGGTTGTATCTGTGTTTAGTAAAGTGTGCCCATGTTGTGCCCATTTCAGTCCACATCACCACACTCCACAAGGATGTTTCCTGTGCCCAGGGAGATCACAAAGACAGGGGTCTTGACTTTTCTCTTGGTTAGGCCAGCTTTTCTGGGGAGTTCTTCCAAACTCTCCAGGACCAGTCTACCCAATACACATCCTCCGTTCCATGTAAAAGAATAAGATGGAAAATGTCTCAATGTATTTCATAAGTTTAGCACGTCTCTGGTACAAAAAATTCAAGAAAGGTAGCACAAAAGCAAAAGCACCAACTGAGCTTACTTATAAACAAACATGCATGAATCCTACACTCTACCTAATATTACTGAAATTAATACATCATTGCATTAAGAGGTATAAAAGCACTGTACTGAAAACTTAAAAGTTACACGTGAAATACTGCGCTGTAAATCCTGAATACTCTAATGTCCCACCCCCACCCCTCCACCGCCCTGGTGAGGGGCAGAAACCATCCATCTGCCTTCAGACCTTGCTAGTCCTCGGAGACACTGTTGCGGGGGCAGTGGGCAGTGGGGTTGGCCTCCCGCAGGGCTCTGGCCTCTTCCAGTGCTTCCCTGTAGCGGGAAGGCCAGGCCTGGGGGTCTTTCTTAAAGACCCTGGCCAGGAACTCCATGATCTGCATCTTGGTGATTTCACGGCTGGCACGGGAGCCCCAGAAGAACTCGTACTCAGGGGGCTCGACGTGGGGGACGCGCTGGTACTTCAGGTAGTTCTGCTGGACGAACTCCTCGGTGATGAGCTTTCTCACGTCTCCGAAGGTGGAGTGCTTCTTCCAAGGCCTCAGCCCTAGGATGCGCAGCACGTTCCAGACGGCACTCTCTCGGGCGCCGCGACCCTTCACGTAGATGAGGCTCAGGATCATCAGCAGGAGGCCTGTCATTGGCATGCTGTTGCTCAAAGCGACCCTGTCCAGCTCCTCGGGCTCCAGAGCTTTGACCAGCGAGAACTCCATGGTGTGTAGGCTGGTCAGCCTCAGGTGCAGCCCGAACACCCGGGCGAGGATGAGGCTGGTGCGCCGGAGGATGCTTCTGCACCACTTCTTGTAACTGCCGATGACATCTTTCACCATGTCTGGGAACCAGATGATCATCCTCTTCTGGTCCTTGACCAGAACGTACCACATGAGCTCGTGCGCCTTCTGCACCAGCTGGGCCGGGGCCGGCGGCGCCGGGCCGGGCTGCGCTGCGCTCGGGGCCTGGTGGGCGCGGCCTTCCTCCGCGGCCTGCTGCAGGGCCTTCGGGTCTCCCTCTTCGCTTGGGGCCTGGGGCGCCGGCGAGGCCAAAGGGGCGTCGGGCGGGCCTACGGGAGGGCTCTCCGGCCCTGGGAAGATCGCGGCCTGAGACGCGGGCAAAGAGGGTCCTCCGGGAACCCCGGGGCTGCTGTGCACCTCGGAGTTGGAGGCCTCGGCTGCAAAGTTGGGGTCGCACACATCCTTACTTTGTTCGGACATGTCTGCTCCGTCTGGCAAGGGCACGGCCGCCGAGTCCAGGAGCTCTTCGAGTCAGCGATCCCTCCTCGGACTCCTAGAGAGGAAGTGCGCGTTGCTACGCGCGGCGCCTTCCGCAGCGGCTGGGCAGGGCGGGGCAGCGGCGGGACGGGCCAGTGCGCCTGCGCGTCCGCGGGCCTGGCAGGCAGGCGGGCGGGCGGGGCGCCTGGCGGGAGGGAGCTGGGGGTGGGGGGTAGTGAGGCCCCGAGGAGGGTAGAGGCTCCGCTAGAATATGGCATCAAGGATCACCACCGCCACCCCAGGCGTCCTGTTGGGGCTAAGGTCTTGGAGAGGAGGGGGCGGAGATGGATGAGCACTGGACAAGGAGCAAGTTTAAGGGGAAAGATGGTAACTTAAGCTTAGGAGATGTCCAATTGGGTATATCCAGAATCAAGTTAAGAGATGAGTCCCAGAGCAAGACCTAGGCTGGTGTGTCAATTTGGCTTTCGGACAAGTGTGAGAATGTAAACAGAGAACAGTCAGGATTGCTCAAGAAAATGTGTAAACTCTGAAAAAGATGTGGGAGATTGGAATTCTGAGGAATAGTAACAAAAATTGATTGATTCCCTACCAAATCAAGGGTTATAAATGAAAAATGCAGAAGGTAGTCAATCTGTGTGCAGTGGAAACTTTCTTGAAGGTAATATATTAATGACGTTCTTAGTGTTTTAATGGTCATTGATTTTGGTTTTCCACTTCCCTTGGGTGATTTTGATGTAATTTTTAATTTGTTTCATTAGGATCCCATCACACAGATTGCCGTATTTATTAGCACAGACTTGTATGATGGCTTTCATCCTGTTTGTCCAGGATCTTCCTTCCCCTTATGACTGCTGCAACCTCCACATTTGTTCCTGTGGAAACTTCACCTTCTCACAGGACCCCAACCCCACCTTTCACAGAGACTGACTGGTCCCATGTTGGCAACCACACCCAAATCCCTCCCAAGACTTTTTTTTTTTAAATTAACATAGGTCCCCTACATCGTATATGTCAGACTTTCTCAGATGACCAACGACATGAGATGTAACATATTGGTGTTTTTTTTCAATTTTAGAAAACAAATCTGCAGTAGGCAAAGACAAAGCTGACACTCCCAGAGAAGCATCCTTGAATAAAGGAATAGGTGCAGGAACCTCTGGATCCAAGGTTCCTGAGGATGACCAGCAACCCTGGTCTGAGCCAATGTGGTCTTTCAATCCTTCCTGGGTTTCCTCCAGCCGACAGCTTCTTAAGTATGCCCTCCTGAGTCTGGTTATTGTCAGTTGAAACCCAAAGCATATTTACAATATTGTCTTGACATTTCTAGAATCCTCTCTTTATTTGCTTATATCCCCTTTCTCATTTTTCACTTTATTTTTTCTCAGGTAGATTGACTTCAAACGGTCTTCCATGCTGTTTTTCTATCTTTGGATTTTCATGCTTGTATCACCTTTAGCAGGACCATTCCCACACCAGTCCAATAGCACCCCTTAACCTCTTACTTCACGAGGATAATTCCTACAGATCATTCAGATATGTCTCAGTGGGATTTTTTTCCTGTTCATCATTTTCTTCTTTAATTTATAGATTTCTATTTTTTAAAAATATCTTACAGGGTGGTGTCAGTTATATTAGTTTTTTTTAAGTATGTAAGAATGACTCAAATAGATTGATTGCCCCCATTCTTCTTAAACTCATCCTCATTTCTTGCATTTTATCTCCTCTAATTTTCTTTTCTTTTTTTTTTTTTTTTTTTTTTTGCAGTACGCAGGCCTCTCACTGTTGTGGCCTCTCCCATTGTGGAGCACAGGCTCGGTATGAACCCGTGTCCCCTGCATCGGCAGGTGGACTCTCAACAACTGCGCCACCAGGGAAGCCCTGGATATTTATTCTTTTTCTAACTGTTTGGGTTAATGATTGTGTTCGTTTAAGATTTTTTCAGTAATGAAAATGTTTGAGCCTATAATTTAAATCTCAGCTCAACTTTAGCCATGGACCATAATTTTGCCATTGTGAGACTATGAAAATTAAATCCTCCTATTTCACCTTCCTAGATTTAATGAATTAATGATCACAAGCTTGAGCACAACAATTAACACTTATATAGAAAAAGTAGGAAAGCAATTTTACAAACAACAATTTAAAAATTATAGGAGCTCCTGATGCTGTGAGATAACAGAGCTCTGGCCAGAGAATTGCTTGTGTTTCAGCTGCTGCCTGAGCTGGACTTGTCCTCATTTTGGTGAAGTTTCCCATGGCCAACAGTAAACTCCTACCTCTGCCACAGCTCACTCCACACCTTTCTTCTATTGGGAGGGTTGTTTAATACTATCCCAGAGCCTGTGGACTGGAACCACTATGATGGATTATACTCAGAGGGTTTAAAACTTTAGAATTGATGCCAAGTTTGAAACCAAGTACAGAGTAAACCCCTAGTGCTGCTCACCATTGGAGCCCAACTGTACACCTGCTAATGTGGTATCATTTTCTTCCAGGAAAAGATTGGCTGAAGAGGGTGCATTTCTCAACAAAAAGAAAATCCATGGAGAGGGGGTGGAAAAAAGTAAAGCTTGGGGTATCCCTTAAATAGAGAAAGTGCACCTGCAGATGTGTCATGGGAGAGGACAGTAGCTTGGTGGCTTGATAGTAACACCTAATAATGTGTCACTCCGTAACCCAGAGATGCAGACCTTCAGAGAGATAAGATAAAAAGGCAGATGACAACTGTGGATGGAAGAGGAAGTCAGTACTCATGAGGCATCCAAAACTTCTTTAATTCAAGGGTCAAGATTTGGGTCTGGAGCTCCAGTGATGCCTTGCCTTGCCAAATACTGTCTAATTTAGGCTCACTGGTTATCTTCAGAGTTGGCGCTATTCGATGTGGGCAATAAGTCCTCTTAGGGCCAGCAGCTTAGACGCAAAGGCCTGAAGGTTGCAAAATATCTCTCCCCATAGAACTCATGAAGGGCCACTCTTTAAATCAAGATTCTTTAAACAGAAGTTCCATGGATGCAAGAACTATATGGAGAACTTTTAACATAAAATATTCTAGCGTGGACAGTTTTGCTGGTGGGTTGCTTCAAACTCTGTAATGTGGAAAAGATTACACAACTGTGGAATAGGCTGTTCTTGGCAGACTCAGGAATAGGAGGAGAGGCCTGTCCTGGCACTGGTTTCCATAGCGAACAGAGGGAGGGGTGGTCACCCCAGAGCCTCCCGTGGACAGCGTACATGCTCACAGTGCAGAGGCCCAGAGGCCCCGAATGAAATGTGAATCCTTCTGGCTCTTTCCTGTCCACATAGGCAGCAACCCCACCTTGGAGCCCCCAGAGGGGCCCCAAATGCCTTGCAGGCCAAGGAATTGAGACAGAGAACTTACATTAATGCATTCAGCAAATATTGAGCAATGTCTATCATGTGCCTGAAAGATTTGCATTTTAGAAAAGTAGCTCAGTCAGGGGAGAAACCAATCACATTGGGACTGTTTGACAGGCTGGCCCCTTTTAATTAGAAAAGAATAAGAAGTGAGGACAGGCAGTGCTGCTGTCCGCAGTTGGGAGGGTGAGGGAGAGGACACAACCCTGGCCCTTCACCCCTTCAGTCTCCCTAGGGGACACTGTGCATGCCTGTCCAACTGAGGCCTAAAGACACCTCTGCAACCGGAGACCTTCTAGTCCTGTCCAGACCCACAGTGCAGCCTGCCAGCACTCAAGGACTAACAGGGTCAGGAGTGTCTTTTAGAAAAGTCAAGTGGAATCAGAGTTAAGTCTGGAGTTGGGGGCAGGTAGAGAAGCAGAGGCAGAGAGACCAATTAGGAGAGTTTTCACAGGAATCCACTTAAAAATGGATGATTGCTTGCATTTCATCTTCATTATGCAACTATTTATGAAACACTACATCTCAGTTATTTTGCCTGAGGAAATAAATGAGAAGGAGAGAAGTGGTCTCTGCAATCCACAGTGAGGAGAAATGGTGGAGAAAAAGGGCCATAAGCAAATAAACAAGTTAGTAATTAAATAATCATCATGCATTATGTTGCCATGCATATCTCTTGAGGCACAATGTTGTTGCAGAGAATAGAACAGAGGCAATGGATGCTCAGTAGGGATGTAAATAGTAAGGAAAGGTGAAGGGAGATGGTGAATACCAGGGACCACTGGGATCCTGTCTCATGGTGGCTGGGATTGAGCAATATTGTGGATCCAGGATATGGAGGCACCACTTCCTGAGACTATTCAGAGAGATGTACCTGGGAAGAGGGAGGGGTCGTGCCCAGCAGGTATCTGGGTATGTATGTCTCAGGAAAGACGCCTGGACTGACAGTAGAAGTTTGGGAGATAAACATGGTAAATAGCACCACCTTGAGAGACTGTCTAGAGCAAGGTTCTTCAAAAAGAACAGTCCTGGCATGAGAGTGGGACAATTTTTCATTGTGTGAGACCATAATGCACACCACACAAGTACCAACATCTGAACACCTCTGTCCCTATCAACACACATATGAATGCCTTCCGGACATGGGAAAAGCAAAAAAGAAGTGTAGGAAAAGAAAAAGAAGATACCTTCCCCCTACACAGCCAAAAACCCTTTTATGGGCAGTCTGGTCTCTAGTTGAGAACCACTGAAAATTACAAGCAGGAGTGAGGAAAGACAGAGCTGACCAAGAAGCCCAGGTCATGTAAGCCTGTTTCCAGACTATCATATGACTTTGCTCACTGGACCTGTTCTAGGACCTGTTAAAATAGATTGCTTCATCTTCAACATCTTCGTGAAGATAAATCCTGTTCAGTCAGACCCGGGGTACAAGTTTGTGGTGCGTAATTCTTTTCACATGTTGCTGCATTAATCTGCTGATATTTTGTTAAGGATGCTTATGTGAGTATTCATCATAGATATTGGTCTATAATTTTCACTTTTTGCATGGCCTTTATCTGGTTTTGATATAAGAGCCTCTTAAAATAACTTGGAGAATGTTCCCCACTCTTCAATTTTATGGAAGAAAATGTATAGAATTGTTTTTATTCCTTTTTAAAATATTTGGTAGAATTTTTTCAATGGAACCACCAGTACCTAGAAATTTCTTTTTCAAATGGTTTGTAACTACCAATTCAACTTGATTGTAGACCTATCAGCTTATCTTTTTCATTCTGGGTGAATTTTGGTGCTTTGTGGTTTTTAAGGAGTTGGTGTATTTCATCTAAGTTGCTAATTTTGTGTGTGTACTGGTGTTTGTAGTATTTCCTATTATCCTTTTAATGATCAAGTTATCTACTAAGCCCACTCTTGGCTTCCTCACTTGTACTGGCAACACAGGTCCACACCCCACCCAGGCCATAGGTATTCTTCCAGAGAGTCCCAAGTTCTCCATATGCACAACTCCTGGGACAGCTGAGAACCCTCTGTCTACACCTTCTCAAATATTTTAAGTGTCTCCTAAAAGTTGAGGTTTTTCGTGGTCCTGCTTTATGTCCCCTTATCTCCTCACCCTATGTTCTCCTTGATCAGTGCCATCTCCCAGACCTTGAAGTTGATGTCTATACACTGATGAGCCCCAGATTTATTTCTTCAGCTTAGATGTCTCTTCTGTGCTCTATAACTGGATATTGAACTGCTTAAGAGACATCTGAACATTATGACTTTGAACTTTAAATTCAACATTCTATGTACTGTACTTCATCAGTGGCTGCTCTCAATCTTTCTGTTGCCTGTATGTTCCTTGCCTCACAGTACATATCATGACTGTCCATCCAGTTTCCCAGAAAGAAATGAGAATGCCACTGATTATCCTCACATCCAATGAATCACACAATACTCACCTCCTAAGTTCCACTGCTACCATTCTCTCAGCATGCTGATACAATTTCCCACTGATCTTTCTCACCTAGATTACCACAGTCAACTTCCGCTGCATCTTCTCACTGTTTATTTATTTACTTACAGTTTATCACCTACACTGAAACCAGTACATCTTCTGAAATTAAAATCTTCCCCAGTAACAGTCTCCTAGGACTGCTGTGACAAATTGCCATAAACTGGGTTGGATAAAACAACACAACTCTATTCCCTGTTAGTTCTGGCAGCAGAAATCTGAAATCAAGATATTGGCATGGCCACAATCCCACTGGAGTTCTAGGCGAGAATCCTTCCTCACTCCTCCAAGCATCTGGTGGCTCCTGGCATTCTTTGGTTTGTGATAGAATAACTCCAGTTTCTCCCTCCACCTTGACGTGGGTCTTCACAGAGTTGTCTCCCACATATATCGCTCCATCTTTGATCTCCTTCTCCTGTCTTCTAGTCATTAGATTTAGGGCCCAGCTGAAGTCCAGGGTCATCTCGTCTTGAGATCCTAATCTTTGTCTGCAAGGACACTCTGTTTTATTTTTGGGTTTTTTTGCCATTTGAAGTAGCATTCACGTGTCTCAGAGATTAGGACATGGATATCTTTGTGGGGGGTGGGGGTGAGTGGCGGCTATTTTCCAACCTACCACAGGGGCTAATAATCTGTTATGAAAATTGAGATTCCAGGTATTTCATTAGTGTAAGAAGTGGAGACACAGCCTGGGTGCTTGAAAACAATCAATGGAAGAAAGAATCTTAGCAAAATCCTTTTCCTCCGAAAGGTGAGCCCTTTGGAGGGATGAATAAGAAGGTGATTTCAAAATTACATAGAGTAACTTGGGGTTTACAAGGAACCACATGG
The DNA here is from genome assembly GCF_011762595.2 of Tursiops truncatus. Classification (NCBI taxonomy): domain Eukaryota; kingdom Metazoa; phylum Chordata; class Mammalia; order Artiodactyla; family Delphinidae; genus Tursiops; species Tursiops truncatus. The sequence goes on from NC_047035.1 coordinate 120,645,938, forward strand.
ATTCTTTCATGTTCAGAGACAATGAACTGAGATGTTAGATATAGTCCAAGTCTAGTATTTCTCATAACTCCTTGGTGTCTGGTACAGTACAGTCATAGTGACCTACAGAAGGCTGGCCTCAGGAGGAGGGGAGTTCACTGTCTCAATATCATTAGGTCCTATTGGCTGTATTTGGGAGCCCCATGGGAAATAGCCTCAAATCCCACTTAACCACTGATAAATTAGGATCTTACATTCAGGTACTAACTTTTGGAATAAGAAAGGCTCTTCATTTCATGAAAATGGGACCCCATCATCCTCATTACATCTGAGTCCTTAGTTATTAGAATGGCTGCTTCTACCTGCTCACATTGATGGCCAGGGATTAATTTTTATAATTACATAATGATATAAAATTAGATAAAATAAATCTTATAATGCTGGCCTTATATGTCTCCCTTTCCATTAATGTATCAATGAAAGAGATAAATGATCCCCATTTTGCTTTACATTTATTGTATTGCTTGTACTCTTTCAACCCCAACTGCAGGTACTGCAATTCAGTTCTGGAAATTACCACTCAGGGTTAGTGCAGACCCCACAGGTTAAAGGGTAAGGTCTTAAACAATACTGTCCTTACTTTGACACAAACTGCAATTCAGGGGTTCCCAGGCTACCCACACTTTTGACCAACTATCTATAACTTTGGAAGTTCCCATGACCCTTTCAGTTTCCGCAATTCACTAGAATGACTTACAGAACTCACTAAGAATACTACATATAGGATTATGGTTTTATTATGAAGGATATACATAGGGCAAGGTCTGGGAGGTTTCCCAGCATAGATTTTCCATGTCCTCACCCTGTGGGGTCAGGGTGTGTCACCCTCTTAGGACATTAACGTGTTCACTACCGAGCTTCAGTTCCAGAGTTTTTACTGGTTTCTTTTTGTGTAGGCATGAGTGTTTAAATCACTGGCCATGTAATCAAACTCAGTCTCCAGCCACCCTCTCCACCCTTGTGGTCTGGAAGATGAAAGCCCCAACCTTCTAGTCATGATTGATATTTCTGGTAACCAGCCCCCACTTGGAAGTAATTCACTGGCCCCCCATGACGCACCTCATTAGCATAGCGAGGACACTCTTGTCACTCATGAAATTACAAAGGTTTTCGAAGTTCTGAGCCAGGAACCTCGAACAAAGACCAGACAAATTCTTAATTATACCACAGCCTGTGATGACAACTTGAATGCATTCTCACCCCATGCCTACTGCAGCCCTCATTGGACTGAACTCTCTACTCTCCTGGGAAAGGTGAGAGAAGGCTTTTTTTTTTTTTTTCCCATAGAAGACAGGGGTGTAGAACTGTAAGTTTTCCTCCAGGTCAGTGGGATTCTGCCCATACATTATGGGGCAGGGGACAAATAGACATAGATACTGTTTAATATGTGCCTTTGAAAATCTTAGCTCTGCTGTTTCTCAATTATTCACCATTAATTCCACAGGTGAAGCCTTATATTTTTAACAGCTTTATTGAGGTATAATTGATATATGATAAACTGCATATATTTAAAGGGTATACCTTGACAAATAAATAAATATTCATGAAATCGTTACCCCAGTCAAGGTAATATTTATGACCCTCAAATGTTTTCTCATGTCCCTTTGTAATTGTACCCCAACCCACTTTTACTTTCAGGTAACAAATGATCTGCTTTCTGTCACAATAGTCTGCATTTTTTAGCATCTTTTATAAATGAATCACACAGTATATAATTTTTTCTATTTGGCTTCTTTAACTCAACATTGTTATTTTAAGATTCATCCATATTATAGCATATACCAAGAGTTTATGCATTTTTTTCCTGAGTAGTATTCTATTGTATGAATATACCACAAATGTGTTTGTTTAACCATTTAATCACTCTGTTTAACTCTATTGATAACATTTTGACCATTTCCAGCTTAGAGCTGTTGCAAATAAAATTGCTCTGAACATTTATGTAAAATACTTTGTATGGACATATGCCTTCATTTCTCTCCCTGGAAATGACATGGCTAGATCATATGGAGGTTAATGTTTAACTTTTCAAGAAATTGCCAAAATATTTTTCCAAAGTTGTAAACTTTCACATTCCCACTAACAGTACATGAGGGTACCAGTTCCTCCACATTCTCACAAACCCGTGGTACAGTCATTTTAAATTTTGGCCATTCTAATAGGTGTGTAGTGGTATCACATTGTAGTTTTAATTGCATTTACCTAATGACTAATATTGACCATCTTGTCATGTGCTTATCATCAACCACATGTCATCTTTGGTGAAATGTGCTTTGCAAATATTTTATCCCAGTTACAGTTAGCCTTTTTTATTATCTTAACAGAATTTTTTGAGAGCAGATGTCTTTTTATTTTGATAAAGTCACATTTTATCAGGGACTGATAAATATCAGGGATATCAGTTCTTTAAGGGATTGTGCTTGTTAATGCCATAGCTAAGGAATATTTTCCTAGACCAAGGTATCAAACAATTTCTCCAAAATTTTCTTATAGAAGTGTTATGGTTTTAGGTTTAATTTGGGGGTACACTTACAATTTAAATGGCATATTTTATAGTTATCAATTTTGACTCAAATTTTGTATATGGAATAAGTTATGGATTGAAGTTCATTCTATCAAGGAGACTATTCTTACAACACTAAAGTGCCTTTGCAACTTTGTCAAAATTCAGTTTTCCATACATGTGCAATTCTATTTCTGTGATTTCTATTCTGTTCCATTGATCTATCTATCTGAAACAAATAGCACACTGTCTTGATTAATATTGCTTTATCATAATTCTAAAAATCAGACACTATTAGGATTTCATCTTTATTCTTTTTCAAGGTTATTTTAGCTATTCTAGGTTTTTGAATTTCAATAGGATTTTTAGAATTAATTTGTCAATTTCTACCAAAATATCTGCTAGGATTTTGATTGGGATCATATAGACTATATAAACGATTTTGAAAGCAATTACATTCTTTAATCTTCTGACCTATGGACCTGGTAAATCTCTCCATTTACTAAGGTATTCCTTAATTTCTTCCATCAATATTTCATAATTTTCAGTGTACAGGTATTTTATGATTTTGGTCAGATTTATCCTTATTTATTTCATGATTTTGATGCCATTATAAATATTTTTAATTTAAAAAGTCTAATTATTTTGCTAATGCATATATATGTATATATATAATTGATTTTTTCATATTGATTTTGTATCCTAGCACCTTACTAATACAACATATTAAGTATAATATGTAATAGGGTTTTTGTGTGTGAGTGTGTGTGTAGATTCCCTCAGCTATTCTACATTGATGATGCTGTAATTTGAGAATGCAAATTATTTATCTCTTCATGTCTAGTCCACATGCCTTTTATTTCTTTTTCTTGATTTGTTGCACTGAGTAGAACATCCATTAGTAACATGGGACATTCTTGTCTTATTCTTAATCTTACAAGGATATGATGCATTGTTTCATCAAGTATATTTTTCTACTCGATTGAGATAATATGTTTTATCCTTATATTTTGTACTATTGTGAGTTACATTAATCAATTTTCAAATATTAGACAAATCTTAAGATCTTTCTGTTTAAAGGTCCTCTCAGTTTCTAAGGGTTTTCTTAGAAGGATTTTTAGTCAAATTCCATTTATTTAATATATAAGGGAAATATTCAGATAATATATTTTTATTGGATGAGGTTTGGCAGTTTGTGCCATTCAAGGAATTTGTCCATCTCTAATATGTAGAATAAATGACTGTAAAGTTGTTCATTATATTCCATTAGTGTCCCTTCAATACATTTCAAAACTGTAGTGTTGTCGCCTTCTTTATTCTTGATATTGGTGATTTGCATCTCTTGTCTTTTGATCCTGAGCAGTTTGGCTAGAGAATTGTCAATTTTCTTGATTTTTTTCAAATAATCATGTTTTTTTGTTTGTTTCTTTGATATTCTCTACTATCTCCCTATTTTCTGCTTCTTAATACTTATTATTTCCTTTCTTCTGCTGACTCATGGTATGATTTGCTCTTTTTTTTAAAAAATTCTTGTAAGGTGGAAGCTGAGGTCACTGATTTGAGATCTTTCTTATTTATAACATACACATTTAATCTTATAAATTTCCTCCTAAGAATTTCTTCAACAACACCCCACACATTTTGATGTGATTTTCCCTTTGACTATTTTTCCCCTTGGGTCAATGAGTTATTTGCAAGTATGTTATTTTGTTTTTAAATATTTGGGATATTGCAGAAATCATTCCATTATTGATTCTTAATTGAATTTCTTTGTGGAAAGAGAATAACATACTTTGTGTTTTTTCAACCTTTTTGAATATGTCGAGACTTTTTTTTTTGTGGCCCAGAATATGGTCTATCTTTGCAAATGTTACATGTACATTTGAAAAGAATGGGTATTCTTTAGCATTCTCTAGCATTTGGTAGCATGTTATGTAACTGTCAATTAGGTTAATTTGGTTTACACTCTCACTCAGCTCTCCTATATTCCTGTTAATTTTCTGTCTACTTGTTGTAACAATTTTTGAGAGGGAAATATTGAAATTGCCAGCTATAATTATATTTACTGCCTGTTTTAGATCTATCTGTTTTTAATTTAATTATTTTTAAGCTCTGTATTTAGGTGTACAAATGTTTAGTGCTCGTACATCTTCTTGATGAGTATTTATGAAATGATCTCCTGGAAACATTCTTTGCTCTGAAATATACTTTGTCCAATATTGCTGTATCCTCTACAGATTTTGTTTACTTCATGTTAGCATGGTATACATTTTTCCACCCTTCTACTTGTAACTTATGGTTATCTTTATATTAAAAGTGATTTTTGTAGGCTAAAATATAGGTCAATCTTGCTATTATATCCAATTAATAATGGTTACATTTTTGGTTTTGCATATTTATTTTGAAATAATTTTTGATTTACAGAAGAGAGGCAAAGATAGTACAGAAGGTTTGTGTATGTGTTTCATACCATTTCTGTTAAAGTTAATATCTTAAATAAGCATGACATATTTATCAAAACTAAGAAATTAAAATTGATGCAATATTATTAATAAAACTACAGACTTTATTTGTACTTTACCTTTATTTCAGCTAATGTTCTTTTTTTTCCAGAATCTAATCTAGAATATCTAGATTAGTCATCATATATTAATTTCATCCAATCAGCAACAGTTTCTGTCTATGTTCTTAATGACCTTAACACTTTTGAATGAAACTACTGAGGCATTTTGAAGGATATCCATCCATTTATATTTGTCTGACATTTTCTTATGATGATACTTGAGTTGTGAATTTGGGGGAAAAAATAACACAGACATGAGATGGCTTTTTCACGACGTTAATAACAGAGTATGGATGATATCAACATTATTTATTGTTGATATTAGCCTGGATCACTTAGAGTGGTATCTGTCAGGTTTCTACACTGTCAATTTAGTATTCTTCCCTCTCTATTTGTAAGAAGAAAATTGCTAATTCCAGACTGCCCTCAAGGAGAGAGGAGTTATGTTCCACCACTTACTGGAGGGAATAACATCAAAGAAAAATGTGAACATATATTAAAATAACCATATTTTAATAAACCAGTGTTTTATTTAGAGCAATTAAACAAGAAAAATGAATAAAAGATATCCAAAATGGCCATACTACCCAAAGCCATCTATAGATTAAATGAAATCTCTATCAAAATTCCAATGGCGTTTTTCACAGGAATAGAAAAAAAAATCCAAAAGTTCGTATGAAGCCACAAAGACTCTGAATAGCTAAAGCAATCTTGAGAAAGAAAAAAAGCTGGAGGCATCACCCATTGATTTCAAACTCTACAACAAATCTATAATAATCAAGACAGTATGGTACTGGCTTAAAAACAGATGCACTGATCCATGGAACAGAATCAAGAACTCAGAAATAAACCTATACATATGCATTCAACTAATATTTGACAAGGATGCCGAGAATACTCAATGGGATGAAGACAGTCTTTTCAATAAATGGTGGTGGGAAAACTGGATATTCACATGAAAAATAATGAAATTGCACCCCTATCTTACACCACTCTCAAAAATTAACTCAAAATGATTAAATACTTAAATGTAAGACCTGAAACCATGAAACTCCTTGACGAAAACATAGAGAAAAACTCCTTGGGGCTTCCCTGGTGGCACAGTGGTTGAGAGTCCGCCTGCTGATGCAGGGGACACGGGTTCATGCCCCGGTCCTGGAAGATCCCACATGCCGCGGAGTGGCTAGGCCCGTGAGCCACGGCCGCTGAGCCTGCGCGTCCGGAGCCTGTGCTCCGCAACGAGAGAGGCCACAACAGTGAGAGGCCTGTGTACCACACACACACAAAAACAAAACAAAACAAAAACAAACAAACAAAAAAAACTCCTTGATATCAGTCTTGGTGATTATTTTTTCAATATGAAACCAAAACACAAGCATCAAACGTAAAATTCAGTAAGTGGGACTGGATTAAACTAAAAAGCTTCTGCACAGTAAAAGAAACAATCAATAAAATGAAGGCATACCTACAAAATGGGAGAAAATATTTGCAAACCATCTGTCTGATAAGGTGCTAATATCCAAAGTATACAAGGAACTTAAATAGACATTTCTCCAAAGAGACATACAAATGGCCAACAGATACAAGAAAAGGTGGTCAACATCACTAAATATCAGGGAAATGCACATTAAAACCACCAGGAGATATCACCACACACCTGTTAGAATGGGTATTAGCAAAAAGACGAGACATAATATGTGCTAGTGAGGATGTGGGAAAAAGGCAACTCTTGTACACTGTTGATAGGAATGCAATTTTGTGAAGCCACTGTGGAAAACAGTACGAAGCTTACTCAAAAATTTTAAATGGGGCTACTAAATAACCCAGCAATCTCAGTTCTGGGTATATAATTGAAGGAAAGGAAGTCACTACCTCCAAAAATATCTGCACCCCCATTTTCATTGCAGCATTATTTACAATAGCCAATATATGGAAATAACCTAAGTTTCTATAAAATGAATGAAAGTGAATGGAAGAATTAAGAAAATGTGATATATTTATATGAGAGAGAAAGAGAGCACTGAACTCATAGAAACTGAGAGTAGAATGGTGGTAACCAGAGGCTAGTGTGGAGGAGAAATGAGGGGATGTTTCTCAAAAGGTACAAACTTCTAGTTATAAGGTAAATAATTCTTGGGCATCTGATATATAACATAGTGACTATAATGAATAATTCTGTATTATATACCTGAACATTGCTAAGAAAGTAGATCCTAAATGTTCTCACCACACACAAAAAATATTTTAATCATATCATGCAATGTATATGTTAACTAATCATATTGTTACACACTCAACAGCAAAAAAAAAAAAATGGTCTAATTAAAAAATGGGCAAAGGACCTAAATAGACAGTTCTCCAAAGCCATGCAAATGGCCAACAGGTACATGAAAAGGTGCTCAGCATCACTAAATATCAGAGAAATGCAAACCAAAACCACAATGAAATATCTTATTGTGGTAATCATTTTACTATACATATATATTTATATATATAATAAAAATATAAAATATAGTATATGAAACATACAAATAGGTTATATATATATCATATATAAAATATAATAAATTTAAAAATTAAAATATATATACATATATGTATGTATATGAAATATATACATATGTGTGTGTATATATATAATGGCCACTTAAACTTACAGATTGTTATATGTCAATAATATCTCAATAAACCTGGAAAATATAAAATATTTTTTATTGAGAAATACTTGACATTCACCATTGTTTATATGTCACTGTATGTATTAAAGCAGACAGCATGATAGTTTGATTTACATATAAAGTGAAATGGTTACCACAATATGTTCAACTAACATCCATCTTCTCATATAGATACAATAAAATGAAAGAAAAAAAGAAATAAGGAAAAAATTTCCTTATGGTGAGAACTCTTAGGATATACTCTCTTAACATCTTTCCTATATGTCTTACATCAGAGTAAACTATAGTGTCATCATGTTGTACCTTACATCCCTAGTACTTATTTACCTTATAACTCGAAGTTTGTACCTTTTGATCACCTTTCTCCAATTTCCCTCCCCCCACCCTCCACACTTCCTGTAACCACAAATCTGATCTTTTTTCCTATGAGTTTGGTTTTTTTGTTTGTTTTAGATTCATATGTAAGTGAGCTCATACAATATTCTTTCTATGTCTGACATTTCACTTAGCATAATATCCTAAATGCACATCCATGTTTTCACAAATAACAGGTTTTTCTTCTTTTTTATGGATAAATAACATTCAATTATGTGTGTGTGTGTGTGTGTCTGTGTGTCTGTGTATGTCTGTGTGAGATCACAACTTCTTCATCCATTCATTCATCGATGATCATTTATGTTCTTTCCATGTCTTGGCTATTGTAAATAATGCTGCTATGAACTATGAACATGGGGTTCTTTTCAAGTTATTGTTTTCATTTCCTTTAAATATAATCTCAGAAGTGAAATTTCTAGATCATATGATAGCTCTATTGTTAAATTTTTGAGGCTCCTCCATTCTGTTTTCCACCACAGTGTAATGAATTGAATACAATTTATTCAATGTATTCTCACCAATAGTGCATAAAGTTTCCCTTTTCTCCACATTCATGCCAACATTTGTTATCTCTTGTCTTTTTTTCATTATTATTATGGCCATTCTAACAGGTGTGAGGTGATATCTAATTTGCATTTCCCTACTGACTAGTGATTTTGAGCATCTTTTCAGATACCTGTTGGCTTTTTGTGTATCTTCTTTGGAGAAATGTCTATTCAGGTCCTATGCCCATTTTTCAATTGGGTTATCATTTTCCGTTATTGAGTTGTTTATAGATTGCTATGAGTTCTTTATGTTTCAGATATTAACCTCTTATCAGATATAAGGTTTGCAAATATTTTCCCCATTCTTAGATTGACTTTTCACTTTGGTGATGATTTCTTTTGCTGTGCAGAAGCTTTTTAGTTTGAAGTAGTTCCACTTGTTTATTTTTTATTTTGTCACCTGTGCTTTAGGTGCCATATCCAAAAAAAATATTACTAAGGCCCATGTCAAGGAGCTTTGTCCCTATGTTTTCTTCTAGGAGTGTCTTGGTTTCTGGTATTATATTTAAGTCTTTTATCTATTTTGAGTTAATTTTTGTGAGTGGTGTAAGATATGGATCCAATTTCATTCTTTCACATGTGAATATTCAGTTATCCCAGTACCGTTTTTTGAAGAGACTGTCTTTCCCAATAAGTATTGGCTCCCTTGCCAAATATTAGGTGATCATATATACTTGGGGTTTATTTCTGGGTTTTTGATTCAGATTCATTGTTCTATTGTCTTTTTTATGTCAGTACTACATTGATTTGATGATTAGTGTTTTATAGTACAGCCTGAAATTTTAAGTGTGGTAAATATTTTGAGAGAAATTACTTGAGGCCATGTGAATAGTCTGCTATCCTGTTTCTCTTTAAAGTTTTACCCAGTGATTTTTGTATTTATCATAATCTTGCCTACAGCATTACTTACTGTGATGTTCTGTTGGTGATTTTATGTTGTACTCAATTTTTTATACTCATTAATTAAAATGCTTCTTTGAGTAAGTTTTGCCATTTCACTTTCATTAATTTGTTTATTGAATTAAGCTTTCATTTATTTATTAAAGAAATATTTTTTGGCTGTATCGGGTCTTAGTTGTGGCATGTGGGAACTTTCGTTGTGGTGTGGGCTCTTTGTTGTGGTGCACAGGCTTCTCTCTAGCTGTGGCATGAGGGTATTTCTCGCCAGTTGTGGTGCGTGGGCTCCAGGGTACATGGGTTCTGTTGTTTGTGGTACACGGGCTCTCTAGTTGAGGCACATGGGCTCAGTAGTTGTGGTGTGTGGACTTTGTTACCCCTTGGCCTGTGGGATCTTAGTTCCCCGACCAGGAATCAGACCTGTGTCCCCTGCTTTGGAAGGCATATTCTTTACCACTGGACCACCAGGGAAGTCCCTGAATTAAGTTTTTAATGTCAAGATGAACTTATGAATACTTATTTTGTGTTTTGCTTTATAAACTGTACTAGTGTAATTAACTTTGTTGTTCAAATTATTCCAGCATTAGCTCTTGCCAGCTCTTTTAGGTTGGCTCCAATGTTATGGGCATGTGTGGGTTTTTCTGTGTGTTTATCTGTGTATGTGTGTATATTTTAAACATTTACATTTCTTTTTCTTAACTTCTGATGTTTTAAATTTTCTTCTGTTTTTATTTCTTTTCTGTCTGTGGAAATTCCCTTACCACTTCTTTTAAAACAACTGGAGAAAGTTTTCTTTCATCAGGGAAATGTACTTATTTCACCTTTATTCCTGAAAGATATTTCACTGCCATTCCCCTTCCTTCTGGCCTCTGAGGTTTAAAAACACAAAAATGTGTTTTTAAGACCTTTTTTCTATTTAGTTTTCAAAAATTTGATTGTGATGTAACTGGGCATGGCTTTCCTGAAACTTTTGGTATTTTGCTCAGATCCTTGAATCTGTACATTTATGCCTTTTGTCAAATTTAGAAGGGGGACAGACATAATGCATACTTTTCAGCCCTACACCTATTCTCCTCTTCTTCTGATACTCCAATGGCAGATTTAAAGACATGGTTATTTTCCCATCAGTCCCTGAGCCTCTGTTCTTTTTGTTTCTATCAAATTTCTGTCATCTAGATTGAATACTTTCTATTGACGTATAATCAAGTTCACTGATTTTTCCTTGACATTGCTATTCTGTTCATGAGATCATCTAGTATTTTTGAAAAATCAATAGTTATATTAACAATTCTAAAATATCCAAAACATAAGAACATCAAATCCCATCAAATCCTTATACATATAAGGAGAACTATAAACAGCTTAGTGAGACTGTTTCCAAGTGTGAAACTGTTGTTCAACATTTGAAAATTAATGAATTAATGTCATGCACTGTGTCAACAGACAAAGGAAAATTCATAGGATCATCCAATATATTGTTCCTATTATTACTGTAAATAATTATCTTTAAGTTAATAAATATACAGGATTTAAAAAATATTTATTTTTCTCTGCGTTGGGTCTTTGTTGCTGCATGTGGGCTTTCTCTAGTTGTGACGACTAGGGGCTGCTCTTCGTTGCAGTGCACAGGCTTCCCATTGCGGTGGTGGCTTCTCTTGTTGCAAAGCACAGGCTCTAGCTGTGCAGGCTTCAGTAGTTGTGGCTCACGGGCTTAGTTGCTCCGTGGCATGAGGGATCTTCCCAGACCAGGACTCAAACCCGTGTCCCCTGCATTGGCAGGTGGATTCTTAACCACTGTGCCACCAGGGAAGACCCTAAAGAAGATTTTATTTTACCTACATTTATTCCTTCTTTAACACTCTCCCTTTTACACAGATCAGAGTTTATATTGATAAATAAACAATTTTTTTTCTCCCTGAAGAATTATTTTAATAAATTATACAAAGCAGGTTTGCTGGTGACTAATTTCCTCAGTTTTTCTTTGAGAAATTCTTTATTTCTCCTTCACTTTTTCTTTTCTTAACATCTTTATTGGAGTATAATTGCTTTACACTGGTGTGTTAGTTTCTGCTTTATAACAAAGTGAATCAGTTATACATATACATATGTTCCCATATCTCTTCCCTCTTGCATCTCCCTCCCTCCAACCCTCCCTATCCCACCCCTCTAAGTGGTCACAAAGAACGAAGCTGATCTCCATGTTCTATGCGACTGCTTCCCACTAGCTATCTATTTTACAATTGGTAGTGTACATAAGTCCTTGCCACTCTCTCACTTTGTCACAGCTTACCCTTCCCCCTCCCCATATCCCCAAGTCCATTCTCTAGTAGGTCTGTGTCTTTATTCCCGTCTTGCCTCTAGGTTCTTCATGACCATTTTTTTCCCTTAGATTCTATATATATGTGTTAGCATACAGTATTTGTTTTTCTCTTTCTGACTTACTTCACTCTGTATGAGAGACTCTAGGTCCATCCACCTCACTACAAATAACTCAATTTTGCTTCTTTTTATGGCTGAGTAATATTCCATTGTATATATGGACCACATCATTTTTATCCATTCATCTTTCAATGAAAACCTAAATTTCTTAAATGTCCTGGCTATTGTAAATAGAGCTTCAATGAACATTGTGCTACATGACACTTTTTGAATTATGGTTTTCTCAGGGTATATGCCCAGTAGTGGGATTCCTGGGTCGTAGGGTAGTTCTATTTTTAGTTTTTTAAGGAACCTCCATACTATTCTCCATGGTGTCTGCATCAATTTACATTCCCACCAACAGTGCAAAAGGGTTCCCTTTTCTCCACACCCTCTCCAGCATTTGTTTGTAGAGTTTTTGATGATGGCCATTCTGACTGGTGTGAGATGATATCTGATTGTAGTTTTGATTTGGATTTCTCTAACGATTAATGATGTTGAGCATTCTTTCATGTGTTTGTTGTCAATCTGTATATCTTCTTTGGAGAAATGTCTATTTAGGTCTTCTGCCCATTTCTGGACTGGGTTGTTGTTTTCGATATTGATCTGCATGAGCTGCTTGTAAATTTTGGAGATTAATCCTTTTTCAGTTGATTCATTTGCAAATATTTTCTCCCATTCTGAGGGTTGTCTTTTTGTCTTCTTTATGGTTTCCTTTGCTATGAAAAAGCTTTTAAGTTTCATTAGGTCCCATTTGTTTATTTTTGTTTTTATTTCCATTTGTCTAGGAGGTGGGTCAAAAAGGATCTTGCTGTGATTTATGTCATAGAGTGTTCTGCCTATGTTTTCCTCTAAGAGTTTTTTTTTTTTTTTACATTTTTTTTAACATCTTTATTGGGGTACAATTGCTTTACAATGGTGTGTTAGTTTCTCCTTTATAACAAAGTGAATCAGTTATACATATACATATGTTCCCATATCTCTTCCCTCTTGCGTCTCCCTCCCTCCCACCCTCCCTATCCCACCTCTCCAGGCTGTCACAAAGCACCGAGCCAATATCCCTGTGCCATGCGGCTGCTTCCCAATAGCTATCTACCTTACTACGTTTGTTAGTGTGTATATGTCCATGACTCTCTCTTGCCCTGTCACAGCTCACCCTACCCCTCCCCATAACCTCAAGTCTGTTCTCTAGGAGGTCTGCATCTTTATTCCTGCCTTACCCCTAGGTTCTTCATGACATTTTTTTTTCTTAAATTCCATATATATGTGTTAGCATACGGTATTTGTCTTTTTCTTTCTGACTTACTTCACTCTGTATGACTGACTCTAGGTCTATCCACCTCATTACAAATAGCTCAATTTCGTTTCTTTTTATGGCTGAGTAATATTCCATTGTATATATGTGCCACATCTTCTTTATCCATTCATCCGATGATGGGCACTTAGGTTGTTTCCATCTCTGGGCTATTGTAAATAGAGCTGCAATGAACATTTTGGTACATGACTCTTTTTGAATTTCGGTTTTCTCAGGGTATATGCCCAGTAGTGGGATTGCTGGGTCATATGGTAGTTCTATTTGTAGTTTTATAAGGAACCTCCATACTGTTCTCCATAGTGGCTGAACCAATTCACATTCCCACCAGCAGTGCAAGAGTGTTCCCTTTTCTCCACACCCTCTCCAGCATTTATTGTTTCTAGATTTTTTGATGATGGCCATTCTGACTGGTGTGAGATGATATCTCATTGTAGTTTTGATTTGCATTTCTTGAATGATTAATGATGTTGAGCATTCTTTCATGTGTTTGTTGGCAGTCTGTATATCTTCTTTGGAGAAATGTCTATTTAGGTCTTCTGCCCATTTTTGGATTGGGTTGTTTGTTTTCTTGTTATTGAGCTGCATGAGCTGCTTGTAAATTTTGGAGATTAATCCTTTGTCGGTTGCTTCATTTGCAAATATTTTCTCCCATTCTAAGGGTTGTCTTTTGGTCTTGTTTATGGTTTCCTTTGCTGTGCAAAAGCTTTGAAGTTTCATTAGGTCCCATTTGTTTATTTTTGTTTTTATTTCCATTACTCTAGGAGGTGGGTCAGAAAGGATCTTGCTGTGATTTATGTCATAGAGTGTTCTGCCTATGTTTTCCTCTAAGAGTTTGATAGTTTCTGGCCTTGCATTTAGGTCTTTAATCCATTTTGAGCTTATTTTTGTGTATGGTGTTAGGGAGTGATCTAATCTCATACTTTTACATGTACCTGTCCAGTTTTCCCAGCACCACTTATTGAAGAGGCTGTCCTTTCTCCACTGTACATTACTGCCACCTTTATCAAAGATAAGGTGTCCATATGTGCATGGGTTTATCTCTGGGCTTTCTATCCTGTTCCATGATCTATCTTTCTGTTTTTGTACCAGTACCATACTGTCTTGATAACTGTAGCTTTGTAGTATAGTCTGAAGTCAGGGAGCCTGATTCCTCCAGTTCCTTCTTTCGTTCTCAAGATTGCTTTGGCTATTCGGGGTCTTTTGTGTTTGCATACAAATTGCAAAATTTTTTGTTCTAGTTCTGTGAAAAATGCCAGTGGTAGTTTGATAGGGATTTCATTAAATCTATAGATTGCTTTGGGTAGTAGAGTCATTTTCACAATGTTGATTCTTCCAATCCAAGAACATGGTATATCTCTCCATCTATTTGTATCATCTTTAATTTCTTTCATCAGTGTCTTATAATTTTCTGCATACAGGTCTTTTGTCTCCTTAGGTAGGTTTATTCCTAGATATTTTATTCTTTTTGTTGCAATGGTAAATGGGAGTGTTTTCTTGATTTCACTTTCAGATTTTTCATCATTAGTATATAGGAATGCCAGAGATTTCTGTGCATTAATTTTGTATCCTGCCACTTTACCAAATTCATTGATTAGCTCTAGTAGTTTTCTGGTAGCATCTTTAGGGTTCTCTATGTATAGGATCATGTCATCTGCACACAGTGACAGCTTTACTTCTTATTTTCCGATTTGGATTCCTTTTATTTCCTTTTCTTATCTGATTGCTGTGGCTAAAACTTCCAAAACTATGTTGAATAAGAGTGGTGAGAGTGGGCAACCTTGTCTTGTTCCTGATCTTAGTGGAAATGCTTTCAGTTTTTCACCATTGAGGATGATGTTTGCTGTGGGCTTGTCATATATGGCCTTTATTATGTTGAGGAAAGTTCCCTCTATGCCTACTTTCTGCAGGGTTTTTATCATAAATGGGTGTTGAATTTTGTCAAAAGCTTTCTCTGCATCTATTGAGATGATCATATGGTTTTTCTCCTTCAGTTTGTTAATATGCTTTATCACATTGGTAGATTTGCGTATATTGAAGAATCCTTGCATTCCTGGAATAAACCCCACTTGATCATGGTGTATGATCCTTTTAATGTGCTGTTGGATTCTGTTTGCTAGTATTTTGTTGAGGATTTTTGCATCTATGTTCATCAGTGATATTGGCCTGTAGTTTTCTTTCTTTGTGACATCCTTGTCTGGTTTTGGTATCAAGGTGATGGTGGCCTCGTAGAAGGAGTTTGGGAGTGTTCCTCCCTCTGTTATATTTTGGAAGAGTTTGAGAAGGATAGGTGTTAGCTCTTCTCTAAATGTTTGATAGAATTCGCCTGTGAAGCCATCTGGTCCTGGGCTTTTCTTTGTTGGAAGATTTTTAATCACAGTTTCAATTTCAGTGCTTGTGATTGGTCTGCTCATATTTTCTATTTCTTCCTGATTCAGTCTTGGCAGGTTGTGCATTTCTAAGAATTTGTCCATTTCTTCCAGATTGTCCATTTTATTGGCATAGAGTTGCTTGTAGTAATCTCTCATGATCTCTTTTATTTCTACAGTGTCAGTTGTTACCTCTCCTTTTTCATTTCTAATTCTATTGATTTGAGTCTTCTCCCTTTTTTTCTTGATGAGTCTGGCTAGTGGTTTATCTATTTTGTTTATCTTCTCAAAGAACCAGCTTTTAGTTTTATTGATCTTTGCTATCGTTTCCTTCATTTCTTTTTCATTTATTTCTGATCTGATTTTTATGATTTCTTTCCTTCTGCTAGCTTTGGGGTTTTTTTGTTCTTCTTTCTCTAATTGCTTGAGGTGCAAGGTTAGGTTGTTTATTCGAGATGTTTCCTGCTTCTTAAGGTGGGCTTGTATTGCTATAAACTTCCCCCTTAGAACTGCTTTTGCTGCATCCCACAGGTTTTGGGTCGTTGTGTCTCCATTGTCATTTGTTTCTAGGTATTTTTTGATTTCCTCTTTGATTTCTTCAGTGATCACTTCATTATTAAGTAGTGTATTGTTTAGCCTCCATGTGTTTGTACTTTTTACAGATCTTTTCCTGTAATTGATATCTAGTCTCATGGCGTTGTGGTCAGAAAAGATACTTGATACAATTTCAATTTTCTTAAATTTACCAAGGCTTGATTTGTGACCTAAGATATGATCTATCCTGGAGAATGTTCCATGAGCACTTGAGAAAAATGTGTATTCTGTTGTTTTTGGATGGAGTGTCCTATAAATATCAATTAAGTCCATCTTGTTTAATGTATCATTTAAAGCTTGTGTTTCCTTATTTATTTTCATTTTGGATGATCTGTCCATGGGTGAAAGTGGGGTGTTTAAGTCCCTTACTATGAATGTGTTACTGTCGATTTCCCCTTTTATGGCTGTTAGTATTTGCCTTATGTATTGAGGTGCTCCTATGTTGGGTGCATAATTATTTACAATTGTTATATCTTCTTCTTGGATCGATCCCTTGATAATTATGTAGTGTCCTTCTTTGTCTCTTTTAATAATCCTTATTTTAAAGTCTATTTTGTCTGATTTGAGAATTGCTACTCCAACTTTCCTTTGATGTCCATTTGCATGGAGTATTTTTTTCCATCCCTTCACTTTCAGTCTGTATGTGTCCCTAGGTCTAAAGTGGGTCTCTTGTAGACAGCATATATACGGGTCTTGTTTTTGTATCCATTCAGCCAGTCTATGTCTTTTGTTGGAGTATTTAATTCATTTACATTTAAGGTAATTATCAATATGTATGTTCCTATTACCATTTTGTTAATTGTTTTGGGTTTGTTATTGTAGGTCTTTTCCATTGCTTGTTGTTTCCTGCTTAGAAAAGTTCCTTTAGCATTCGTTGTAAAGCTGGTTTGGTGGTGCTGAATTCTCTTAGTTTTTCTTGTCTCTAAAGGTTTTAATTTCTCCATCAAATATGAATAAGATCCTTGCTGGTAGAGTAATCTTGGTTGTAGGTTTTTCCCTTTCATCACTTTAAATATGTCCTGCCACTCACTTCTGGCTCACAGAGTTTGTGCTGAAAGATCAGCTGTTAACTGTATGGGGATTCCCTTGTGTGTTACTTGTTGTTTTCCCTTGCTGCTTTTAATGTTTTTTCTTTGTATTGAATTTTTGATAGTTTGATTAATATTTGTCTTGGCATGTTTCTCCTTGGATTTATCCTGTATGGGATTCTCTGTGCTTCCTGGACTTGATTAACTATTTCCTTTCCCATAATAGGGAAGTTTTCAATTATAATCTCTTCAAATATTTTCTCAGTCCCTTTCATTTTCTCTTCTTCTTCTGGGACCCTGTAATTTGAATGTTGGTGAATTTAATTTTGTCTCAGAGGTCTCTGAAACTGTCCTCAATTGTTTTCATTCTTTATTCTGCTCTGCAGTAGTTATTTCCACTATTTTATCTTCCAGTTCACTTATCCGTTCTTCTGACTTAGTTATTCTGCTATTGATCCCTTCTAGAGAATTTTTAATTTCATTTATTTTGTTGTTCATCACTGTTTATTGGCTCTTTAGTTCTTCTAGGTCCTTGTTAAATGTTTCTTGTATTTTGTCTATTCTGTTTCCAAGATTTTGATCACGTTTACTATCATTATTCTGAATTCTTTTTCAGGAAGACTACCTAGTTCCTCTTCATTTGTTAGGTCTGTTGGGTGTTTGCCTTGCTCCTTCATCTGCTGTGTGTTTTTCTGTCTTCTCATTTTGGTTAACTTACTGTGTTTGGGGTCTCCTTTTTGCAGACTGCATGTTCATAGTTCCCAGTTTTTGGTGTCTGTCCCCAGTGTCTAAGGTTGGTTCAGTGGGTTGTGTAGGCTTCCTGGTGGAGGGGACTAGTGCCTGTGTTCTGGTGGATGAGGCTGGATCTCATCTTTCTGGTGGGCAGGTACACATCTGGTGTTGTGTTTTGGGATGTCTGTGGCCTTATTATGATTTTAGGCAGGCTCTGTACTAATGGATGGGGTTGTTTTCCTGTCTTGCTAGTTGTTTGGCATGGGGTGTCCTGCACTGTTGCTTGCTGGTTGTTGAGTGAATCTGGGTCTTGTCATTGAGATGGAGATATCTGAGAGATTTTCATCGTTTGATATTACGTGGAGCTGGGAGGTCTCTTGTGGACCAGTGTCCTGAACTTGGCTCTCCCATGTCAAAGACACAGCCCTGATGCCTGGCTGGAGCACCAAGAGCCTTTCATCCACATGGCTCAGAATAAAAGGGAGAAAAAATAGAAAGAAAGAACAAAAGAAAGAAGATAAAATAAAATTTATTAAAATAAAAAATTATTATTATGTAAAAATTTATAAAAAATTTAAAAAATAAAAATAAAAAATGGACAGACAGACCCATAGGACAAATGGTAAAAGTGTAGCTATATAGACAAAATCACACACAGAAGCATACACATACACACTCACAAAAAGAGAAAAAGGGGGAAAGAAAATATATATATATACATATATATATATTTACTCCCAAAGTCCACCTCCTCAATTTGGGATGATCCAGTTTTCTATTCAGGTGTTCCACAGCTGCAAGGTACATTAAGTTGATTGTGGAGATTTAATCCTCTGCTCCTGAGGCTGCTGGGAGAAATTTCCGTTTCTCTTCTTTGTTCACCAACTTTCGTGGTTCAGCTTTGGATTTGGACCCGCCTCTGCATTTAGGTCACCTGAGGGCATCTTTTCTTTGCTCAGACAGGATGGGGTTAAAGGAGCAGCTGATACGGAGGCTCTGGCTCACTCAGGCTGGCGGGAGGGAGGGGGTATGGATGTGGGGTGAGCCTGCAGCGGCAGAGGCCGACATGACGTTGCAACAGCCTGAGGCGTGCCCTGTGTTCTCTCAGGGAAGTTGTCCCGGGAGCACGGGACCCTGGCAGTGGTGGCCTGCACAGGTTCCGAGGAGGGGAGGTGTGGATGGCGACCTGTGCTTGCACCCAGGCTTCTTGGTGGCTGCAACAGCAACCTTAGTGTCCCATGCCCGTTCTGGGGTCCGGGCTGATAACCACGGCTCGCGCCCGTCTCTGGAGCTCCTTTAAGTAGCGCTGTTAATCTCCTCTCCTCGCGCACCAGGAAACAAAGAGGCAAGAAAAAGTCTCTTGCCTCTTCGGCAGCTCCAGACTTTTCCCCGGACTCCACCAGCTAGCCGGTGCACTATCCCCCTTCAGGCTGTGTTCATGCAGCCAACCCCAGTCCTCTCCCTGGGATCCGACCTCCCAAACCAGAGTCTCAGCTCCCAGCCCACACCTGTCCCGGCGGGTGAGCAGACAATCCTTTCAGGCTGGTGAGTGCTGGTCGGCGCTAATCCTCTGTGCGGGAATCTCTCCGCTTTGCCCTCTGCACCCCTGTGGCTGTGCTCTCCTCTGTGGCTCCGAAGCTTCCCCCCTCTGCTACCCGAAGTCTCCGCCCACGAAGGGGCTTCTAGTGTGTGGAAACCTTTCCTGCTTCACAGCTCCCTCCCACTGGTGCAAGTCCCGTCCCTATTCTTTTGTTGCTGTTTTTTCTTTTTTCTTTTGTCCTACCCAGGTACGTGGAGAGTTTCTTGCCTTTTGGGAGGTTTGAAGTCTTCGGCCAGCGTGTTCCATAGGAGCTGTTCCACATGTAGATGTATTTCTGATGTATTTGTGAAAAGGAAGGTGATCTCCACATCTTATGCTTCCGCCATCTTGAAGCTCCTCTCTCCTTCACTTTTGAAGGATAATTTTGCTCGATATAAATTTTATAGGATATAGAATTATTCAAGAAGAAGTAGTTGAGTATCTGTTTTCAATTTGGGTCAGTATATACCAAGGATTGGAATTGCTGGGTCATATTCCATGAGCCTTTCTATGCTTACCTTTTTTAAAACTTTTTTTCTGTCACGTTTTATGGAGGTATAATTGACAAAATGTATATATTTAAAGTGTAAAACATGATGGTTTGATATATATGATCATGTTAATTAACAATTACATGTATGAGGAACTGCCAACCAAGTCTGTTGTGTTCCCACCATCAGTTTATAAAGGTTCCACTTTCTCCACATACTTGTCAACACTTTCTTTGTTCTTCCTTTCCTTTTATCTACTTTTTATTAAAAAAAACATATTTGGGCATAGTTGATTTACAATGTTGTGTTAATTTCAGGTGTACAGCAGAATGAATCAGTTATACATATACATATATCCATTGTTTTGCAGATTCTTTTCCCATATAGGTTATTACAGAATATTGAGTAGGATTCCCTGTGCTATATGGTAGGTCCTTATTAGTTATCTATTTTATATATAGTATTTTGTATATGTTAATCTCAGTCTCCTAGTTTATCACTTCACCCCACATTTCCCCTTTTGTAACCATAAATTTAATTTCAAGATCTGTAAGTCTGTTTCTGTTTTGTAAATAAGTTCATTTGTATCAATTTTTATTACATTCTACAAATATGTTATCATATGACATTTGTCTTTCTCTATTTGCTTTTATTGTTACCACCCTAGTGGATGTGAAGAGGTATCTCATTTTAATTTACATTTTCTAATGACTGAAGATGTTGAGGATAGTTTTATGTGCTTATGGGCCATTTGTATAGCTTCTTGGAGAAAAGTCTGTTCAAATCCTTTAGCCACTTTTTAGAAAACATTTTAATCATTTAAAAAATTGAAGAATAGTTAATTTACAATGTGTAAACATTGGGCTTTCTATCCTGTTCCATTGATCTATATGTCTGATTTTGTACCAGTACCATACTGGCTTTTTTTTTTAATTTAATTTTATTTATGTTTTTAAACAGCAGGTTCTTATTAGTCATCCATTTTATACACATTGGTGTATACATGTCAATCCCTATCTCCCAATTCATCGCACCACCAGCACCCCCCACCACCGCTTTCCCCCCTTGGTGTCCATACGTTTGTTCTCTGCATCTGTGTCTGAATTTCTGCCATAAAAACTGGTTCATCTGTACCGTTTTTCTAAGTATAACATATATGCATTAATATGTGATATTTGTTTTTCTCTTTCTAACGTACTTCACTCTGTATGACAGACTCTAGATTCATCCATGTCTCTACAAATGACCCAGTTTCGTTCCTTTTTATGGCTGAGTAATATTCCATTCCAATATTCCACATCTTCTTTATCCATTTGTCTGTTGATGGGCATTTAGGTTGCTTCCATGACTTGGCTATTGTAAATAGTGCTGCAATGAACATCGGGGTGCATGTGTCTTTTTGAATTATGGTTTCTTCTGGGTATATGCCCAGTAGTGGGAATGCTGGGATATATGGTAATTCTATTTTTAGTTTTTTCTTTTTTTTCTTTTTTTTTTTTTTTGCGGTACACGGGCCTCTTACTGCTGTGGCCTCTCCTGTCACGAAGCACAGGCTCCATATGCGCAGGCCCAGCGGCCATGGTCCATTGGCCCACCCGCTTCACAGCATGTGGAATCCTCCCAGACTGGGGCATGAACCTGCATTCTGCGCATCGGCAGGTGGACTCCCAATCACTGTGCCACCAGGGAAGCACTATTTTCAGTTTTTTAAGGAACTTTCATACTGTTCTCCACAGTGGCTGTATCAATTTACATTCCCACAAACAGTTCAAGAGAGTTCCCTTTTCTCCACACCCTCTCCAGCATTTGTTGTTTTTAGATTTTCTGATGATGCCCATTCTAAAAGTTCTGAGGTGATACCTCATTGTAGTTTTGATTTGCATTTCTCTAATAATTAGTGATGTTGAGCAGCTTTTCATGTGCTTCGCAGCAATCTGTATGTCCTCTTTGGAGAAATGTCTATGTAGATCTTCTGCTCATTTTTGGATTCAGTTGTTTGTTTTTTTAATATTGCACTGCATGAACTGTTTAAATATTTCGGAGATTAATCTTTTGGGTGTTGATTCATTTGCAAATATTTATTTCCCATTCTGAGGGCTGTCTTTATGTCTTGTTTGTAGTTTCTTTTGCTTTGCAAAAGCTTCTAAGTTTCATTAGGTCCCATTTGTTTATTTTTTGTTTTTATTTCCATTTGTCTAGGAGGTGGGTCAAAAAGGATCTTGCTGTGATTTATATCATAGCGTGTTCTGCCTATGTTTTCCTCTAAGAGTTTGATAGTCTCTGGGCTTACATTTAGGTCTTTAATCCATTTTGAGTTTATGTTTGTGTATGGAGTTAGGGAGTGTTCTAATTTCATACTTTTACATGTACTTGTCCAGTTTTCCCAGCACCACTTATTGAAGAGGCTGTCTTTTCTCCACTGTATATTCTTGCCTCCTTTATCAAAGAAAAGGTGACCATATGTGCATGTGTTTATCTCTGGGCTTTCTATCCTGTTCCATTGATGTATATTTCTGTTTTTGTGCCAGTACCATATTGTCCTGATTACTGTAGCTTTCTAGTATAGTCCAATGTCAAGGTGTCTGATTCCCCGAGATCCATTTTTTCCCCTCAAGACTGCTTTGGCTATTCCGTGTCTTTTGTGTCTCCATACAAATTTAAAGATTTTTTGTTCTTGCTCTATAAAAATATGACATTGGTAATTTGGTAGGATTTGCATTGAATCTGTAGATTGCTTTGGGTAATATAGTCATTTTTACAATATTGATTCTTCCAATCCAAGAACATTGTATGTATCTCCATCTGTTGGCATCGTCTTAAATTTCTTTCAACAGTGTCTTAAGGTTTTCTGCATACAGGTCTTTTGTCTCCCTAGGTAGTTTTATTCCTGGATATTTTATTCTTTTTGTTGCAATGGTAAATGAGAGTGTTTCCTTAATTTCTCTTTCAGATTTCATGATTAGTGTATAGGAATGCAAGAGATTTCTGTGCATTAACTTTGTATTCTGCAACTTTACCAAATTCATTGAACAGCTCTAATCTCAATAGATGCAGATGGTGGTATTTTTAGGATTATCTGTGTATAGTATCATGTTATCTGCAAACAGTGATAGTTTTACTTCTTCTTTTCCAATTTGTAATCCTTTATCTTTTTTCTTCTCTGATTGCTGTGTCTAGGACTTCCAAAACTATGTTAAATAATAGTGGTGACAGTGGACATACTTGTCTTAATCCAGATCTTAAAGGAAATGCTTTCAGTTTTTCACCATAGAGAATGGTGTTTGCTGTGGGTTTGTCATATATGGCTTTTATTATGCTGACGTAGGTTCCCTCTATGCCCACTTCCTGGAGAGTTTTTATCATAAACTGTGCTGTATTTTGTCAAATGCTTTTTCTGCATCTATTGAGATGATCATATGGTTTTTATTTCTCAGTTTGTTAATATGGTGTATCACCTTGGTGGATTTGCATATATTGAAGAATTCTTGAATCCCTGGGATAAAACCCACTTGATCATGGTGTATGATCATTTTAATGGGTTGTTTCACTCTGTTTGCTAGTATTTTGCTGAGAATATTTGCATCTATATTCATCACTGATATTGGTCTGTAATTTTCTTTTTATGTAGTATCTTTGTCTGGTTTTGGTATCAGGGTAATAGTGGTATCATAGAATGAGTTTGGGATTGTTCCTTCCCCTGCAATATTTTGGAAGAGTTTGAGAAGGATGGGTGTTAGCTCTTCTCTAAATGTTTGATAGAATTCACCTGTGAAACCATTTGGTCCTTGACTGTTTTTTGTTGGGAGATTTTAAATCACAGTTTCTATTTCATTACTTATGATTGGTCTGTTCGTTTTAACTATATTTTCCTGGATCAGTCTTGGAAGGTTATACCTTTTTAAAAATTTGCCCATTTCTTCCAGATTGTCCACTTTATTGGCATAGAGTTGCTTGTAGTAGTCTCTTAGGATGCTTTGTATTTCTGTGGTATCTGTTGTAACTTTTTTTTTCCTTTGAGTATTCTTTTTTTTTTTTACATCTTTATTGGAGTATAATTGCTTTACAATGGTGTGCTAGTTTCTGCTTTATAACAAAGTGAATCAGTTATACATATACATATGTTCCCATATCTCTTCCCTCTTGCATCGCCCTCCCTCCAACCCTCCGTATCCCACCCCTCTAGGTGGTCACAAAGCACCGAGCTGATCTCCCTGTGCTATGCGGCTGCTTCCCACTAGCTATCTATTTTAACTTTGGTAGTGTATATATGTCCATGCTACTCTCTCACTTTGTCACAACTTACACTTCCTCCTCCCCATATCCTCAAGTCCATTCTCTAGTAGGTCTGTGTCTTTATTCCTGTCTTACCACTAGGTTCTTCATGACATTTTTTTCTTAAATTCCATGTATATGTCTTAGCATACAGTATTTGTCTTTCTCTTTCTGACTTACTTCACTCTGTATGACATATTCTAGGTCCATCTACTTAATTACAAAGAGCTCAATTTCGTTTCATTTTTATGTCTGATTAATATTCCATTGTATATATGTGCCACATCTTCTTTATCCATTCATCCAATGATGGATGCTTAGGTTGTTTCCATGTCTTGGCTATTGTAAATAGAGGTGCAATGAACATTTTGGTACATGACTTTTTCAATTATGGTTTTCTCAGGGTATATGCCCAGTAGTGGGATTGCTGGGTCATATGGTAGTTCTATTTGTAGTTTTTTAAGGAACCTCCATACTGTTCACCGTAGTGGCTGTACCAATTCACATTCCTACCAGCAGTGCAAGAGTCTTCCTTTTTCTCCACACCCTCTCCATCATTTATTGTTTCTACATTTTTTGATGATGGCCATTCTGACTGGGGTGAGAATGTATCTCATTGTAGTTTTGATTTGCATTTCTCTAATGATTAATGATGTTGAGCATTCTTTCATGTGTTTGTTGGCAGTCTATATACCTTATTTGGAGAAACGTCTATTTAGGTCTTCTGCCCATTTTTGGATTTGGTTGTTTGTTTTTCTGTTATTGAGCTGCATGAGCTGCTTGTAAATTTTGGAGATTAATCCTTTGTCAGTTGCTTCATTTACAAATATTTCCTCCCGTTCTGAGAGTTGTCTTTTGGTCTTGTTTATGGTTTCCTTTGCTGTACAAAAGCTTTTAAGTTTCATTAGGTCGCATTTGTTTATTTTTGTTTTTATTTCGATTTCTCTAGGAGGTGGGTCAAAAAGGATCTTGCTGTGATTTGTGCTATAGAGTGTTCTGCCTATGTTTTCCTCTAAGAGTTTGATAGTTTCTGGCCCTACATTTAGGTCTTTAATCCATTTTGAGCTTATTTTTGTGTATGGTGTTAGGGAGTGATCTAATCTCATACTTTTACATGTACCTGTCCAGTTTTCCCAGCACCACTTACTGAAGAGGCTGTCCTGTCTCCACTGTACATTCCTGTCTCCTTTATCAAAGATAAGGTGACCATAGGTGCGTGGTTTATCTCTGGGCTTTCTATCCTGTTGCATTGATCTATCTTTCTTTTTTTGTGCCAGTACCATATTGTCTTGATTACTGTAGCTTTGTAGTATAGTCTGAAGTCAGGGAGCCTGATTCCTCCAGCTCTGTTTTCCGTTCTCAAGAGTGCTTTGGCTATTCAGGGTCTTTTGTGTTTCCATACAAATTCGGAAATTTTTTGTTCTTGTTCTGTGAAAAATGCCAGTGGTAGTTTGATAGGGATTTCATTGAATCTGTAGATTGCTTTGGGTAGTAGAGTCATTTTCACAATGTTGATTCTTCCAATCCAAGAACATGGTATATCTCTCCAGCTATTTGTATAATCTTTAGTTTCTTTCATCAGTATCTTTTAATTTTCTGCATGCAGGTCTTTTTTCTCCTTAGGTAGGCTTATTCCTAGATATTTTATTCTTTTTCTTGTAGAAGTTTTCTGGTAGCATCTTTAGGGTTCTGTATGTATAGTATCATGTCATCTGCAAAACAGTGACAGCTTGCTTCTTCTTTTCCGATTTTGATTCTTTTATTTCCTTTTCTTCTTTGATTGCTGCGGCTAAAACTTCCAAAACTATGTTGAATAAGAGTTGTGAGAGTGGGCAACCTTGTGTTGTTCCTGATCTTAGTGGAAATGCTTTCAGTTTTTCACCATTGAGGACAATGTTGGCTGTGGCTTTGTCATATATGGCCTTTATTATGTTGAGGAAAGTTCCCTCTATGCCTACTTTCTGGAGGGTTTTTATCATAAATAGGTGTTGAATTTTGTCGAAAGCTTTCTCTGCATCTATTGAGATGATCATATGTTTTTTTCTTCAATTTGTTAATATCGTGTATTACATTGGTTGATTTGCGTATATTGAAGAATTGTTGCATTCCTGGAATAAACCCCACTTGATCATGGTTTATGATCCTTTTAATGTGCTGTTGGATTCTGTTTGCTAGTAGTTTGTTGAGGATTTTTGCATTTACGTTCATCAGTGATATTGGCCTGTAGTTTTCTTTCTTTGTGACATCCTTGTCTGGTTTTGGTATCAGGGTGATGGTGGCCTCGTAGAATGAGTTTGGGAGTGTTCCTCCCTCTGCTATATTTTGGAAGAGTTTGAGAAGGATAGGTGTTAGCTCTTCTCTAAATGTTTGATAGAATATGCCTGTGAAGCCATCTGGTCTTGGACTTTTGTTTGTTGGAAGATATTTAATCACAGTTTCAATTTCAGTGCTGTGATTCGTCTGTTCATATTTTCTATTTCTTCCTGATTCAGTCTTGGCAGGTTGCGCATTTCTAAGATTTTGTCCATTTCTTCCAGGTTGTCCATTTTATTGGCATAGAGGTGCCTGTAGTAATCTCTCATGATCTTTCATATTTCTGCAGTGTCAGTTTTTACTTCTCCTTTTTCATTTCTAATTTATTGATTTGAGTCTTCTCCCTTTTTTCTTGATGAGTCTGGCTAATGGTTTATCAACTTTGTTTATCTTCTCAAATAACCAGCTTTTAGTTTTATTGATCTTTGCTATCATTTCCTTCATTTCTTTTTCATTTATTTCTGATCTGACTTTTATGATTTCTTCCCCTCTGCTAACTTTGTGGGTTTTTTGTTCTTCTTTCTCTAATTGCTTTAGGTGCAAGGTTAGGTTATTTATTCAAGGTGTTTTCTGTTTCTTCAGGTAGGATTGTATTGCTATAAACTTCCCACTTAGAACTGCTTTTGCTGCATCCCATAGGTTTTCCGTCATGGTGTATCCACTGTCATTTTTTTCCAGGTATTTTTCATTTCCTCTTTGATTTCTTCAGTGTTCACTTCGTTATTAAGTAGTGTATTGTTTAGCATCCATGTATTTGTATTTTTTACAGATCTTTTCCCATAATTGATATCTAGTCTCATAGCATTGTGGTTGGAAAAGATACTTGATACAATTTCAATTTTCTTAAATTTATCAAGGCTTCATTTGTGACCCAAGATATGATCTACCCTGGAAAATGTTCCATGAGCACTTGAGAAGAATGTGTATTCTGTTGTTTTCGGATGGAGTGTCCTATAAATATCAATTGTTTAATGTATCATTTAAAGCTTGTGTTTCCTTATTTATTTTCATTTTGGATGATCTGTCCACTGGTGAAAGTGGGGTGTTCAAGTCCCCTACTATGAATGTGTTACTGTCAATTTCCCATTTTTTGGCTGTAAGTATTTGCCTTATGTATTGAGGTGCTCCTATGTTGGATGCATAAATATTTACAAGTGTTATATCGTCTTATTGGATCTATCCCTTCATCATTATGTAGTGTCCTTCTTTGTCTCTTCTAATATTCTTTATTTTAAAGTCTATTTTGTCTGATAGGTAAAATTGGTTTCCATTTGCCTGGAATATCTTTTTCCATCCCCTTACTTTCAGTCCATATGTGTCTCTCGGTCTGAAGTGGGTCTCTTGTAGACAGCATATATATGGGTCTTGTTTTTGTATCCATTCAGCCAATCTGTGTCTTTTGGTGCGAGCATTTAGTCCATTTACATTTAAGGTAATTATCAATATGTCTGTTCTTATTCCCATTTTCTTAATTGTTTTGGGTTTTTTACTGTAGTCCTTTTCCTTCTCTTGTGTTTCTTGTCTAGAGAAGTTCCTTTAGCATTTGTTGTAAAGCTGGTAAGGTGGTGCTGAGCTCTCTCAGCTTTTGCTTGTCTGTAAAGGTTTTAATTTCTCCATCAAATCTGAATGAGATCCTTACTGGGTAGAGTAATCTTGGTTGCAGGTTTTTCTCCTTCATCACTTTAAATATGTCCTGCCAGTCCCTTCTGGCTTGCAGAGTTTCTGCTGAAAGATCAGCTCTTAAACTTATGGGGATTCCCTTGTGTGTTATTTGTTGTTTTTCCCTTGCTGCTTTTAATATGTTTTCTTTGTATTTAATTTTTGATAGTTTGATTAATATTTGTCTTGGCATGTTTCTTCTTGGATTTATCCTGGATGGGACTCTCTGTGCGTCCTGGATTTCATTAACTATTTCCTTTCCCATATTAGGGAAGTTTTCACCTATAATCTCTTCAAATATTTTCTCAGTCCCCTTCTTTTTTTCTTCTTCTTCTGGAACCCCTATAATTTGAATGTTGGTGCGTTTAATGTTGTTCCAGAGGTCTCTGAGACTGTCCTCAGTTCTCTTCATTCTTTTCTCTTTATTCTGCCCTGCAGTAGTTATTTCTACTATTTTATCTTCCAGGTCACTTATCTGTTCTTCTGCCTCAGTTATTCTGCTATTGTTTCCATCTAGAGTGTTTTTAATTTCATTTATTTTGTTGTTCATCATTGCTTGTTTCATCTTTAGTTCTTCTAGGTCCTTGTTAAATGTTTCTGGCATTTTGCCTATTCTATTTCCAAGATTTTGGATCATCTTTCCTATCATTATTCTGAATTCTTTTTCAGGTAGACTGCCTATTTCCTCTTCATTTGTTAGGTCTGGTGGGTTTTAATCTTGTTCCTTCATCTGCTGTGTGTTTTTCTGTCTTCTCATTTTTGCTTATATTACTGTGTTTGTGGTCTCCTTTTTGGCAGGCTGCAGGTTCGTAATTCCCATTGTTTTTGGCATCTGTCCACGGTGGCTAAAGTTGGTTCAGTGGGTTGTGTAGGCTTCCTGGTGGAGCGGATTAGTACCTGTGTTCTGGTGGATGAGGCTGGATCTTGTCTTTCTGGTTGGCAGGTTCCAGTCTGGTGGTGTGTTTTGGGGTGTCTATAGACTTATTATGATTTTAGGAAGCCTCTCTGATGAGTGGGGTTGTGTTCCTGTCTTGCTAGTTGTTTGTCATAGGATATCCAGCACTGTAACTTGCTGGTCGTTGAGTGAAGCTGGGTGCTGGTGTTGAGATGGAGGTCTCTGGGAGATTTTCTCCGTTTGATAATATGTGGAGTTGGGACGTCTCTTGTGGACCAGTGTCCTGAAGTTGGCACTCCCACCTCAGAGGCACAGCTCTGACTCTTGGCTGCTGCACCAAGAGCCTTTCATCCACACAGCTCTGAATAAAAGGGAGAAAATGTAGAAAGAAAGAAAGAAAGATATAAAGGAAGAAAGAAAGAAGGGAGGGAGGGAGAGAAGGAGGGTGGGAAGAAGGAAGGAAGAAAGGAGGGAAGGAAGGAAAGAAAGAAGATAAAAAAATAAAGTAAGATAAAATAAAATAAAGTTATGAAAATGAAAAATAATTATTATGAAAATAAATTTTTTAAAAAGAAAAAAAGACCAAAAACAAACAAACAAATACAAAAACAAAATAAAATGGACGGATAGAACCCTAGGACAAATGGTGGAAACAAAGCCATACAGACAAAATCTCACGCAGAAGCATACACATACACATGCAGAAAAAGAGGAAAAGGGGAAAAAAATCATAAATCTTGTTCTCAAAGTCCACGTCCTCAATTTGGGATGATTCATTGTCTATTCAGGTATTACACCTATGCAGGGTACAACAAGTTCATTGTGGAGCTTTAATCCGCTGCTTCTGAGGCTGCTGGGAAAGATTTCCCTTTCTCTTCTTTGTTCTCACAGCTCCCAGGGGCTCAGCTTTGTATTTGGCCCCGCCTCTGCGTGTGGGTCGCCAGAGCATGTCTCTTCTTCACTCAGACAGGACAGGGTTAAAGGAGCAGCTGACTCTGGGGCTCTGGCTCACTCAGGCTGGGGGGAGGGAGGGGTATGGCGTGCGTGGCGAGCCTGTGGCGGCAGAGGCCGGCGTGACATTGCATCAGCCTGAGGCGCACCGTGCGTTCTGCTGGGGAACTTATCTCTGGATCCCGGACCCTGGCAGTGGTGGGCTGCACAGGCTCCACGGAAGGCGGGTGTGGATAGTGACCTGTGCTTGCACACAGGCTTCTTGGTGGTGGCAGCAGCAGCCTTAGTGTCTCATGCCCGTCTCTGGGGTCCACAGTGTTAGCCGCGGCTCGCGCCCGTCTCTGGAGCTCCTTTAAGCAGTGCTCTTAATCCCCTCTCCTCACGCACCAGGAAACAAAGAGGGAAGAAAAAGTCTCTTGCCTCCTTGGCAGGTCCAGACATTTCCCCGGACTCCCTCCCGGCTAGCCGTGGTTCTCTAACCCCCTGAAGGCTGTGTTCACCCCGCCAACCCCAGTCCTCTCCCTGCGCTCCGACCGAAGCCCGAGCCTCAGCTCCCAGCCCCGCCTGCCCTGGCGGGTGAGCAGGCAAGCCTCTAGGGCTGGTGAGTGCTGGTCGGCACCGATCCTCTGTGCGGGAATCTCTCTGCTTTGCCCTCCACACCCCTGTGTCTGTGCTCTCCTCTGCGGCTCCGAAGCTTTCTCCCTCAGCCATCTGCAGTCTCCGCGTGCAAAGGGGCTTCCTAGTGTGTGCAAACCTTTCCTCTTTCACAGCTCCCTCCCACTGGTGCAGGTCCCATCCCTATTCTTTTGTCTCTGTTTATTCTTTTTTCCTTTGCCCTACCCAGGTACATGGGGACTTTCTTGCCTTTTGGGAGGTCTGAGGTCTTCTGCTAGCGTTCAGTAGGTGTTCTGTAGCAGTTGTTCCACATGTATATGTATTTCTGGTGTATCTGTGGGGAGGAAGGTGATCTCCGCGTCTTACTCTTCCGCCATTTTCCCCTCGTCTAACTGAGGAGGATTCTGACCCCACCCCTTCCCTTCTGACCCTGGGCGGTGAGATCCTCTTTTTCCGGCTGGTCCATGGCAAGTGGTCCTGAGCAGGCACCCAGGGTCAGCTGTTGAGTGGTTGTGTTTGGGAAAGTGGTTACACCAGAGACTTCAACAGGAATGGTAATGTTTCACTTCACACACTGGCTGGAGGACAGAGGAGTGTCTGCGACGTTATAATGTGAGCACGCTGCATGTAAAAGCCATTGCTGACCACATCTAAGGAATCTGATGTGTGGGAGCTTGTAGTGTGTGGGGGCATCCAGAAGGTGGTGGTAGAAGAGGAACGTTGTACACTTAATGCCTAAGGCCTGACCAGAGGATGACCACTGTTCTAGAAACTGGACACAAATCCAACTACTACGGGCAATCTTAAAAGACAAACTGAGGCATATTTAAAATTTTAAGACTTTATGTGAGCCAAAATATATTCAGTTCAGGCACCACAAAATGGAAGTTGTGAGGAGCACTCCAGCCACAGGAGCTGCAGAGATGTTTATTTTAAAAGGGCAGAAGCAAAGCAAGGAAATGACTGATTTGCTATGGCTTTAAAGGCTAGTTGGTGGTTTGTGACTGGTTGTCCTCAGCAGTTTTCATCACCCTGAGGCGTTGACAGACTTAGATTTTGGTTGGTTTAAGTAGGCAGCCGCATCACTAGAGCCACCATGGTCTAACAGTCTCCTTGCAGGGTTAATTTACTAACACCAATTGTCTGAGTCCTACCTCTCACTCAGTCACTTCACTTCCTATGCCTCAGTTTCTCTTCTGTAAAGAGGATATTCAGTAGTAAATTCTCTTTCGCGCCGCCCTAGCCTCAAAGTTCTTGCCCCTGCTCCTCAGGCCGGGTCCCCCTGTTGTAACTTCTTTTTCACTTTTAATTTTATTGATTTGAGTCCTCTCCCTCTTTTTCTTGATGAGTCTGGCTAATGGTTTATCAATTTTGTTTTATCTTCTCAAGGAACCAGCTTTTAGTTTTGTTGATCTTTGCTATTGGTTTCTTTGTTTCTATTTCATTTATTTCTGTTCTGACCTTTAAGATTTCTTTCCTTCTGCTAAATTTGGGTCTTGTTTCTTCGTCTTTCTCTGGTTCCTTTTGGTGTAAGGTTAGATTGTTTATTTTAGATTTTTCTTGTTTCGTGTGGTATGATTGTATTGCTATAAACTTCCCTCTTTGAACTGCTTTTGCTGCATCTCATAGGTATTGGATCAACGTGTTGTCATTGTCATTTGTCTCTAGGTATTTTTTGATTTCCTCTTTGATTTCTTCAGTGATCTCTTGGTTACTTAGTAATGTAGTGGTTAGCCTCCATGTGTTTGTGTTTTTTTACATTTTTTCTCTGTAATTTATGTCTAATCTAATAGAGTTGTGGTCAGAAAAGATGCTTGATATTATTTCAATTTCCTTAAATTTACTGAAGCTTGATTTGTGTCCCAAGTTGTGATCTATCCTGGAGACTGTCCCGTGCACACTTGAGAATAAAGTGTAATCTGCTGTTTTTGGATGGAATGTCCTATAAATATCAATTAAATGTATCTGGTCTATTTTGTCATTTAAAGATTGTGTTTCCTTATTAATGTTCTGTTTGGATGATCTGTCCATTGGTATAAGTGAGGTGTTAAATTCCCCCACTATTACTGTGTTAGTGTTGATTTCCTCTTTTATAGCTGTTAGCAGTTGCCTTATGTATTGAGGTGCTCCTATGTTGGGTGCATATATACTTATAATTGTTATACCTTCTTCTTGGATTGATCCCTTGATCATTATGTAGTGTCCTTCCTTGTCTCTTGTAACATTCTTAATTTAAAGTCTATTTTATCTGATGTGAGTATTGCTACTCCATCTTTCTTTTGATTTCCATTTGCATGGAATATCTTTATCCATCCCCTCACTTTCAGTCTGAATGTGTCCTTAGGTCTGAAGTTGGTCTCTTGCAGATAGCATATATATGGGTCTTGTTTTTGTATCCATTCAGCAAGCCTGTGTCTTTTGGTTGGAGCATTTAATCAATTCACTTTTAAGGTAATTATTGATATGTATACTCCTATTGCCATTTTCTTAATTATTCTGGGTTTGTGTTTGTAGGTCATTTTCTTTTCTTGTGATTCCCACTTAGAGATGTTCCTTTAGCATTTGTTGTAGAGCTTCTTTGGTGGTGCTGAATTCTCTTAGCTTTTGCTTGTCTGTAAATCTTTTGATTTCTCCATCAAACCTGAATGAGATCCTTGCCATGTAGAGTAATCTTGGTTGTAGGTTCTTCCCTTTCTTCGCTTTAAGTATATCATGCTACTCCCTTCTGGCTTGTAGAGTTTCTGCTGAGAAATCTATTATTAACCTTATGGAAGTTCCCTTGTATATTATTTGTCATTTTTCCCTTGCTGCTTTCAATAATTTTCTTTGTCTTTAATTTTTCCCGATTTGATTATTATGTGTCTTGGCATGTTTCTCCTTGGGTTTATCCTGTATGGGACTCTCTACACTTCCTGGACTTTGGTGGCGATTTCCTTTCCCATGTTAGGGAAGCTTTAGACTATAGTCTCTTCAAATATTTTCTCAGGTCCTTTCTCTCTTCTCCTTCTGGGACCCCTATAATGCGAATGTTGTTGCATTTAATGTTGTCCCAGAGGTCTCTTAGGCTGTCTTCATTTCTTTTCATTTTTTAAAAAAATTCTGTTCTGCAGCAGTGAATTCCACCTTTCTGTCCTCCAGGTCACTTATCCATTCTTCTGCCTCAGTTATTCTGCTCTTGATTCCTTCTAGTATATTTTTCATTTCAGTCATTGTATCATTCATGTCTGTGTGTTTGTTCTTTAATTCTTCCAGCTGTTTATTCTTTAATTCTTCTAGGTCTTTATTAAACGTTTCTTGCATCTTCTTAATCTTTGCCTCCATTCTTTTTGTGAGGTACTGGATCATCTTCAGTATCATTATTCCGAATTCTTTTCCTGGAAGCTTTCATATCTCCACTTCATTTAGTTGTTTTTCTGGGCTTTTATCTTGTTCCTTCATGTGGTATATAGCCCTATGCCTTTTCATCTTGTCTGTCTTTCTGTGAATGTGGTTTTAGTTCCACAGGCTGCAGGATTTTAGTTCTTCTTGATTCTGCTGTCTGCCCTCTGGTGGATTAAGCTATCTAAGAGGCTTGTGTAAGTTTCCTGATGGGTGGGACTGGTGGTGGGTAGAACTAGCTGTTGCTTTTGACCATACTCTTTTGATGACTGTAGGTTTGTATTATAGTCTGAAGTCAGGGAGCCAGTTTCCTCCTTTATCCATTTTAGTCACTTTATTTTTTTTTAGAGTTGAAGGGATTCATGATATGCTGTGTATTCTATACCCTTATCTAACATACTATTTGAACATACCTTCTCCAAGTGGGGGGGAAGTCAAGACAGAAGAATAGGAAGGCATGAAATTCGCCTCTCCTCACAAGTACATCAAGAATACATCTACAAATGAAAGAATTCTTACATAAAACATGCTGAATTCTAGTGGAAGACCTCAGACACCTAAAAGAACAAGAATAATCCCCATACAATCTGGTAAGGTGAAAGAAAGAATAAAAGAGGAAACAGGAAGTTACCAGCACCCCTGGCGAGGAGCTGAAGGTGAGGAGAGGTTCCCATATTCAGATAAACCCCCTCATGGCAGAGAAATCAGCTGGGACAGAGAAGGAACTTCAGCGGATCAGAGGGGAATGCAGCAACCAGTCTGTGGAAGGCAAGCCAGAGTAAGATTTGCACACATATTCTGTGCTGTAGGCCTGCGTTCCTCAGGCTGACTTGTGTGTCTCCAGGTGAAGAGGGGGGTTTGGTGCTGGAAAGTGGGATTTGGAGAGCAGACCAGGGAGGGGACAGATGTTGGCTGTGAAGAGACAGCCTGAAGGGATGGGAGTAAGTAGCTCCACAATGGGGAAAATTTGCAGGAAATGCCTGAGCCACTGTAGAAGCAAGGCACCATTGTTGAGTGGTGCACAAGGGGTGGAGCTGCCATTGCAATCCCCTTCCCCAGAGGTCCCCATCCTTTTTTGGCACCAGGGACCAGTTTCATGGAAGACAGTTTTTCCACACATGGGGCGGGGATGGGTGGGTGGAGGGTGTGGTTCAGGTGGTAATGCAATGATGGAGAGCGATGGGGAGTGGGAGATGAAACTTTGCTCACTCACCTGCCACTCGCCAACTGCTGTGTGGCTGGGTTCCTAACAGGCCAAGGACTGGTAGCAGTACATGGACCAGGGATTGGGGACACCTAAACTTCCCCATTCTCTGGGCCCTGCCTCCCTGGACAGTGCACCAATCTGAGCAGGCTTTCCCACCCCTTAAACCAAGGTCTCATCTGCCTGCACAGGCTCCAGGGTCCTGAGCACCACCCCTGCCAAAGCTTCTTTGGGAATCAGCCCTGGATTCCCCAGCAGGAGATGGGAATCCACTAGTGCTGGGGGAGGCTGAGTGCTAAAATGTGGGCTTAGGAGAGCAGACTGGAGAGAGGACTGCTGTTGGCTGTGCAGAGATGGCCTGAAGGGATGGGAGTGTGGAGCTCAGCTGCACAGACAACCTGAGGGAACAGGAGGTTGGGGTTCCATGGCTGGGAATGCTCCTGGAGGAAGTGGGTTCCAGCTTGGAAACAAGGTGCCATTGTTGAGTGGCGTGCAAGGGGTGGGACTGCCATTGAAGACACTCTCCCTACACCCCAGCCCCTTCCTCCATGGGCACTGGGAGGAACTCCCACTAGAGTGAGCACACTCCAGTCTGTTGAAACTTCCTTCTGGTCTCTGCCACCGCAAGCACTAGAGGGAGATCCCATCGGAGTGAAGGTACGCACTCCAGTTGTGGCCACCTTATTTCTCCCTGGCCTAAGCAAGCACGTGTGCTCCAATCAGCTGCTGCTTTTGCCCCATCTCACCTGGGTGTGGAAAAGATGCCTGAGGGTGACACACGTGTAGAGGTGGAGCCAAATCCAAAGCTGAGCCCCAGAGGCTGTATGACTAAGGAAGAGGAATGGAAATCTCTACCTGTAGCTGCATAAGCCACAGATTAAATCCCCATGATCACCTTGCTAAACCCTGCATCTGTAGAATATCTGAATAGACAACAAGAGCTCCCAACTGAGACTGGTCTAGTTTAGCATCTGTGGACTTTGGGGGCAAGTACATGAGGGAGTTGTGCCAGGTCAGAGTCTGAGCTTCCCCCTCAGTGCCCATAGCGTGTCCAAAGACTTATGGAGAGGTATTGGAGGGCTTCCTAGAGAGGCGGAGGTTGGCTGTGGCTCACTATAGGGGCAAGGACTCTGAGAGTGGAGACCCCAAAGGAAAAAATATGTATGTATGTTATATATATATATATATATATATATGGTTTAGTTCTGTTGTTTTACATTTCATTTTAAATTATTTTTTATTAATTTTTAAATATATTTTTAATTTTTCTATTATTTCACATATTTGTTGTTTTGTGGGTTGTTTTGTTTTGTTCTTTTTAAGTTTTTCTTTCTTTTCTTTTTTTGTTTTCAGTTTTTGTTTTCCTTTTCCTTTCTGTTAGTTTTGTTTTTATTGTTTGTTTTCATTTTTGGGTTCTGTTTTTGGTTGTTTACTTGTTTTTTGTTTTTGTTTGGTTGGATTTGTTTAATCATTTGTCTTGAGTTTGTTTGCCCGGTTTCTATTTTTTCGTGTTATTGTTTGCTTGTTTTTGCTCTTTGTCTTAGGTTTTGTTTGTCTATTTGTTTTCTTTCCCTTTTTTTTGGCTACACCACGTGGCTTATGGGGTCTTGGTTCCCTGATCAGGGGTCAGGCTTGATCCCTTGGGGAGGGAGTTGCATGTCCAGGATGCTGGACTGCCAGAAAATTCCTGGCCTCAGGGAATATTAATCAGCAAGAGCTTTCCCAGAGGTCTCCATCTTGACACCAAGACCAGACTCCACCCAGCTGCCTGCAGTCTCCAGTGATGGAGGCCTCAAGCCAAACAACCGGAAAGACAGGAACACAGACCCACACATAAGCATAAAGGCTGCCTAAAGTTGTACTAAGCTCACACACCCCAAAACACACACCCTGATGCCGCCCTATACATCAGAGGAGCAGGACTCAGCTCCAACCACCAGAGTGCAGACACCAGTCCCTCCTAACAGGAAGCGTACACAAGCCACTGGACCAATCCCACCCACCAGGGGGCAGACACAAGAAGCAAGAGGAACTACGACTCTGCAACCTGCAGAAAGGAGACCACAAACACAGTAAGTTAGACAACATGAGACAACAGAGAAATATGTTGCAGATGAAGGAGCAAGGTAAAAACCCACAAGACTAAAACAAATGAAAAGGAAGTAGGCAATTACCTGAAAAAGAATTTAGAATAATAGTAGGAAAGGTGGTCCAAGATCTTGGAAATAGAATGGAGGCACAGATTGAGAAGATACAAGAATTGTTTCAGAAGACCTAGAAGAACTAAAGAACAGTGATGAAAAACCCAATAACTGAAATGAAAAATATACTAGAAGGAATCAATAGCAGAATAACTGAGACATAAGAATGGATAAGTAAGCACAGAGATAGAATGGTGGAAAAACTGCTGTGGAGCCCCAAAAGAAAAAAGAATGAAAAGAAATGAAAACAGTCTCAAACACTTCGGGACAACGTTAAATGCACCAACATTCGAATTATAGGGGTGGCAGAAGAAGAGAAAGAAGAAGGGTCTGAGAAAATATTTGAAGAGATTATAGTCAAAAGCTTCCCTAACATGGGAAAAAAAAATAGCCACTCAAGTCCAGGAAATGCAGAGAGTTCCATACAGGATAAAGACAAGGAGAAACACTAAGATACATATTATTCAGAGTATCAAAAATTAAATTCAATGAAAAAATATTAAGAGCAACAAGGGAAAATCAACAAATAACATACAAGGGAATCCCCACAAGGTTAACAGCTGATCTTTCAGCAGAAACTCTGCAAGCCAGAAGGGAGTGGCAGGACATATTTAAAGTGATGAAAGGAAATAACCTACAACCAAGATTACTCTACCAGCAAGGATCTCATTCAGATTCTATGGAGAAATTAAAACCTTTACAGACAAACAAAAGCTAAGATACTTCAGCACCACCAAACCAGCTTTACAACAAATGCTAAAGGAACTTCTCTAGGCAGGAAACACAAGAGAAGAAAAATACCTAAAAAACTTGTGGCAGGACAGGAATAAAGAGACAGAATGGACTTGAGGACATGAGGCAGGGGACAGGTAAGCTGAGATGAAGTGAGAGAGTGGCATGGACATATATACACTACCAAATGTAAAAT
This sequence comes from Tursiops truncatus, assembly GCF_011762595.2. Classification (NCBI taxonomy): domain Eukaryota; kingdom Metazoa; phylum Chordata; class Mammalia; order Artiodactyla; family Delphinidae; genus Tursiops; species Tursiops truncatus. The sequence goes on from NC_047035.1 coordinate 120,684,477, forward strand.
AGATAGCTAGTGAGAAGAAGCCACAGAGCACATGGAGATCAGCTCAGTGTTTTGTGACCACATAGAGGGATGGGGTAGCGAGGGTGGGAGGGACGTGCAAGAGGCAGGAGTTATGGGGATATAAGTATATGTATAGCTGATTCACTTTGTTATAAAGCAGAAACTAACACCATTGTAAAGCAATTATACTCCAATAAAAATGTTAAAAAAAAGGTATGAAGAAGAAAATAAAAATTACTCATCATTCCATCCACCCAGAACAACAACTACAAAACCCAAAACAATTAAGAAAATGGCAATGAGAATATACATATCAATAATTACCTTAAATGTAAATGGATTAAATGCTCCAACCAAAAGACACAGACTGCCTGAATGGATACAAAAACAAGACCTGTATATATGCTGTCTACAAGAGACCCACTTCAGACCTAGTGACACATACAGACTGAAAGTGAGGGGGTGGAAAAAGATTTTCCATACAAGTAGAAATCAAAAGAAAACTGGAGAAGCAATACTCACATCAGACAAAATAGACTTTAAAATGAAGACTGTTAAAAGAGACAAGGAAGGACACTACCTAATGATCAAGGGATTGATCCAAGAAGAATATATAACAATTGTAATTATTTCTGCACCCAACATAGGAACACCTCAATACATAAGGCAAATGTTACGAGCCATAAAATGGGAAATCAAGAGTGACACAAAAATAATGGAGGATTTTAACACCACACTTACACAAATCGACAGATCATCTAGACAGAAAATTAATAAAGAAACCCAAGCCTTAAATGACACATTAGACCAGATATATTTAACTGCTATTTATAGGACATTGCATCTGAAAACAGCATAATACACTTTCTTCTCAAGTGCACATGAAACATTCTCCAGTATAGATCACATCTTCGGTCACAAATCAAGCTTCAGTAGATTTTAAAAAATTGAAATCATATCAAGCATATTTTGTGACCACAAAACTATGAGATTAAAAATCAATTACAGGAGAGAGAGGAGGAAGATGGCGGAAGAGTAAGACACGGAGATCACCTTCCTCCCCACAGATACACCAGAAATACATCTACATGTGGAACAACTCCTACAGAACACCTACTGAATGCTGGCAGAAGACCTCAGACCTCACAAAAGGCAAGAAAGTCCCCATGTACCTGGGTAGGGCAAAAGAAAAAAGAATAAACAGAGACAAAAGAATAGGGATGGAACCTGCACCAGTGGGAGGGAGCTGTGAAGGAGGAAAGGTTTCCACACACTAGGAATCCCCTTCGCGGGTGGAGACTGTGAGTGGCAAAGGGGGGAAGCATCGAAGCCGCGGAGGAGAGCACAGCAACAGGGGTGCAGAGGGTAAAGCAGAGAGATTCCTGCACAGAGGTTCGGTGCTGACCAGCACTCACCATACTGGCTTGTCTGCTCACCCACTGGGGCGGGAGGGTGCTGGCAGCTGAGGCTCGGGCTTTGGTCAGAGTGCAGGGAGAGGACTGGTGGCGTGAACACAGCCTGAAGGGGTTAGTGCACCACGGCTGGCTGGGAGGAGTCCAGGGAAAGTCTGGACCTCCTGAAGAGGCAAGAGACTTTTTCTTCCCTCTTTGTTTCCTGGTGCGTGAGGAGACGGGATTAAGAGCGCTGCTTAAATGAGCTCCAGAGATGGGCGCGAGCCGCGAATAACAGTGCAGAGACCATAGACGGGCATGAGATGCTAAGGCTGCTGCAGCCACCACCAAGAAGCCTGTGTGCCAGCACAGGTCACTATCCACACCCCCCTTCCGGGGAGCCTGTGTAGCCCGCCACTGCCAGGGTCCCGGGATCCAGGGACAACTTCCCCGGGAGAATGCAAGGCAGGCCTCAGGCTGGTCCAATGTCCTGCCAGCCTCTGCCACTGCAGGCTTGCCCCGCATCCATACCCATCCCTCCCCATGGCCTGAGTGAGCCAGAGCCCCCGAGTCAGCTGCTCCTATAACCCTGTCCTGTCTGAGCAAAAAACAGAGGCCCTCTGGCGACCTACACACAGGGGCAGGGCCAAATCCTAAGCTGAGCCCCAGGAGCTATGCGAACAAAGGAGAGAAAGGGAAATCTCTCCCAGCAACCTCAGAAGCAGTGGATTAAATCTCCATAATCAACTTGATGTACTCTGCATCTGTGGAATACATGAATAGACAACGAATCATACCAAATTGAGGAGGTGGACTTTGGGAGCAAGATATATTATTTATTCACATTTTCCTCTTTTTGTGAGTGTGTACGTGTATGCTTCTGTGTGAGATTTTGTCTGTATAGCTTTGCTTCCACCATTTGTCCTAGGGCTCTATCTATCCGTTTTTTTTTTTCTTTTAAAAAAATTTTTCTTAATAATTATTTTTTATTTTAATAACTATATTTTATTTTATCTTTATTTTATTTTATCCTCTTTCTTTCTTTCTTCCTTTCTTTCTACTTTTTCCCCATTTTATTCTGAGCCATGTGGATGAAAGTCTTTTGGTGCTGCAGCCAGGAGTCAGTACTGTGCCTCTGAGGTGGGAGTGCCAACTTCAGGACACTGGTCCACAAGAGACCTCCCAACACCACATAATATCAAACAGCGAAAATCTCCCAGAGACCTCCATCTCAACACCAGCACCCAGCTTCACTCAATGACCAGCAAGCTACAGTGCTGGACACCCTATGCCAAACACCTAGCAAGACAGGAACACAAACCCACCCATTAGGAGAGAGCCTACCTAAGATCATACTAAGGCCACAGACACCCCAAAACACACCACCAGACGTGAATCCGCCCACCAGAAAGATAAGATCCAGCCTCATCCACCAGAACACAGGTACTAGTCCCCACCACCAGGAAACCTACACAACCCACTGAACCAACTTTAGCCACTGGGGACAGACACCAAAAACAACGAGAATTTTGAAACTGCAGCCTGCAAAAAAGGAGACCCCAAACACATTAAGATAAACAAAATGAGAAGACAGAAAAGCACACAGCAGATGAAGGAGAATGATAACAACCCATCAGACCTAACAAATGAAGAGGAAATAGGAAGTCTACCTGAAAAAGAATTCAGAATAATGATAGGAAAGATGATCCAAAATCTTGGAAATGAAATAGACAAAATGCAAGAAACCTTTAACAATGACCTAGAAGAACTAAAGATGAGACAAGCAATGGTGAATAACACAATAAATGAAATTAAAAACACTCTAGATGGGATCAATAGCAGAATAACTGAGGCAGAAGAACAGTTAAGTGACCTGGAAGATAAAATAGTGGAAAAAACTACTGCAGAGCAAAATAAAGAAAAAAGAATGAAAAGAACTGAGGACTGTCTCAGAGACCTCTGGGACAACATTAAACACACCAACATTCGAATTACAGGGCTTCCAGAAGAAGAGGAGAAAAAGAAAGGGACTGAGAAAATATTTGAAGAGATTATAGTTGAAAACTCCCTAACATGGGAAAGGAAATAGTTAATCAAGTCCAGGAAGCACAGAGAGTCCCATACAGGATAAATCCAAGGAGAAACACGCCAAGACACATATTAATCAAACTGTCAAAAATTAAATACAAAGAAAACATATTAAAAGCAGCAAGGGAAAAACAACAAATAACACACAAGGAATCCCCAAAGGTTAACAGCTGATCTTTCAACAGAAACTCTGCAAGCCAGAAGGGATTGGCAGGACATATTTAAAGTGATGGAGAAGAACCTACAACCAAGATTACTCTATCCAGCAAGGATCTCATTCAGATTCTATGGAGAAATTAAAACCTTTACAGACAAGCAAAAGCTGAGAGAGATCAGCACCACCAAACCGGCTTTACAAACAATATCAAAAGAATTTCTCTAGGCTAGAAACACAAGAGAAGGAAAAAGTCTACAGTAACCAACCCAAAACAATTAAGAAAATGAGAATAGGAACATACATATGGATAATTACCTTAAATGTTAATGGATTAAATGCTCCAACCAAAAGACACAGATTGGCTGAAAGGATACAAAAACAAGACCCATATATATGCTCTCTACAAGAGACCCACTTCAGACCTAGAGACCCATACAGACTGAATGTAAGGGGATGGAGAAAATATTCTATGCAAATAGAAACCAAAAGAAAGCTAAAGTAGCAATTTTATATCAGACAAAATAGAAGTTAAAATAAAGACTATTAGAAGAGACAAAGAAGGACACTACATAATGATCAAGGGATCAAGCCAAGAAGAAGATATAACAATTGTAAATATTTATGCACCAAACATAGGAGCACCTCATTACATAAGGCAAATACTAACAGCCATAAAAGGGGCAATCAACAGTAACACATTCATATTAGGGAACTTTAACCACCCACTTTCATCAATGGACAGATCATGCAAAATGAAAATAAATAAAGAAACACAAGCTTCAAATGATACATTAAACAAGATGGACTTAATTGATATTTATAGGACTTTCCCCCAAAAAACAGCAGAATACACATTTTTCTCAACTGCTCATGGAACATTCCCCAGGATAGATCATATCTTGGGTCACAAATCAAGCCTTGGTAAATTTAAGAAAATTGAAATTGTATCAAGTATCTTTTCCAACCACAATGCTGTGAGACTAGATATCAATTATAGGAAACGATCTGTAAAAAATATAAACAAATGGAGGCTAAATAATACACTGCTTAATAACGAAGTGATCACTGAAGAAATCAAAGAGGAAATGAAAAATACCTAGAAACAAATGACAATGGAGACACGATGACCCAAAACCTATGTGATGCAGCAAAAGCAGTTCTAAGAGGGAAGTTTATAGCAAAACAATGCTACCTGAAGAAATAGGAAACATCTCGAATAAATAACCTAACCTTGCACCTAAAGCAATTAGAGAAAGAAGAACAAAATAACCCCAAAGTTAGTAGAAGGAAAGAAATCATAAAGATCAGATCAGAAATAAATAAGAAAGAAATGATGGAAACAATAGCAAACATCAATAAAACTAAAAGCTGGTTCCTTGAGAAGATAAGCAAAATTGCTAAACCATTAGCCAGACTCATCAAAAAAAAAAAAAGGAGAACACTCAAATAAATAGAATTACAAATGAAAAAGGAGAAGTAAAAAGTGACACTGCAGAAATACAAAATATCATGAGAGATTACTACAAAAAACTCTATGCCAATAAAATGGATAACCTGGAAGAAATGGACAAATTGTTAGAAATGCACAACCTGCCAAGACTGAATCAGCAAGAAATAGAAAATATGAACAGACCAATCACAAGCACTGAAATTGAAACTGAAATTAAAAATCATCCAACAAACAAAAGCCCAGGACAAGATGGCTTCACAGGTGAATTCTATGAAACATTTAGAGAAGAACTAACACCTATCCTTCTCAAACTCTTCCAAAATATATCAGAGGGAGGAGCACTCCCAAACTCATTCTATGAGGCCACCATCACCTTGTTACCAAAACCCGACAAGGATTTCAAAAAGAAAGAAAATTACGGGCCAATATCACTGATCAACATAGATGCAAAAATCCTCAACAAAATACAGCAAACAGAATCCAACAGCACATTAAAAGGATCATACACCATGATCAAGTGGAGTTTATTCCAGGAATGCAAGGATTCTTCAATATACGCAAATCAGTCAACGTGATACACCATATTAACTAATTGAAGGAGAAAAGCCACATGATCATCTCAATAGATGCAGAGAAAGCTTTTAACAAAATTCAACACCCATTTATGATAAAAAACCTGCAGAAAGTAGGCATAGAGGGAACTTTCCTCAACATAATAAACGCCATATATGAAAAACCCAAAGCCAACAGTGTCCAAAATGGTGAAAAGTGAAAGCATTTCCACTAAGATCAGGAACAAGACAAGATTGCTCACTCTCACCACTCTTATTCAACATAGTTTTGGAAGTTTTAGCCAGAGCAGTTTGAGAAGAAAAGGAAATAAAAGGAATCCAAATCGGAAAAGAAGAAGTAAAGCTGTGACTGTTTGCAGATGACATGATGCTATACATAGAGAATCCTAAATATGCCACCAGAAAACTACTAGAACTAATCAATGAATTTGGTTAAGTATCAGGATACAAAATAAATGCACAGAAATCTCTGGCATTCCTATACACTAATGATTAAAAATCTGAAAAGGAAATTAAAAAACACTCCTATTTACCATTGCAACAAAAAGAATAAAATATCTAGGAATAAACCTACCTAAGGAGACAAAAGACCTGTATGCAGAAAATTATAAGATGCTGATGAAAGAAATTAAAGATGATACAAATAGATGGAGAGATATGCCATGTTCTTGGATTGGAAGAATCAACATTGTGAAAATGACTCTACTACCTAAAGTAATCTACAGATTCCAAGCAATCCCTATCAAACTACCACTGGCAATTTTCACAGAACAAGAACAAAAAATTTCCGAATTTGTATGGAAACACAAAAGACCCCAAATAGCCAAAGCAATCTTGAGAACGGAAAACGGAGCTGGAGGAATCAGGCTCCCTGACTTCAGACTATACTACAAAGCTACAGTTATCAAGACAATATGATACAGACACAAAAACAGAAAGATAGATCAATGGAACAGGATAGAAAGACCAGAGATAAACCCACGCACATATTGTCACCTTATCTTTGATAAAGGAGGCAGGACTGTACAGTGTGAAAGGACAGCCTGTTCAATAAGTGGTGCTGGGAAAACTGGACAGGTACATGTAAAAGTATGATATTAGAACACTCCCAACACCATATACAATAATAAGCTCAAAATGGATTAAAGACCTAAATGTAAGACCAGAAACTATCAACCTCTTTGAGAAAAACATAAGCAGAACACTCTATGACATAAATCATAGCAAGATCCTTTTTGACCCACCTCCTAGACAATGGAAATAAAAACAAGAATGAACAAATGGGACCTAATGAAACTTCAAAGCTTTTGTACAGCAAAGGAAACCATAAACAAGACCTATAGACAACACTTAGAATGGGAGAAAATATTTGCAAATGAAGCAACGGACAAAGGATTTATCTCCAAAATTTATAAGCAGCTCATGCAGCTCAACAACCATAAAACAAAAAACCCAATCCATAAATGGGGAGAAGACCTAAATAGACATTTCTACAAAGAAGATATACAGATTGCCAACAAACACATGAAAGAAAGCTCAACATCATTAATCATTATAGAACTGCAAATCAAAGCTACAATAAGATATCATCTCACACCTGTCAGAATTGCCTTCAGCAATAATTCTAGAAAAAATAAATGCTCGAGAGGGTGTGGAGAAAAGGGAACACTCTTGCACTGTTGGTGGTAATGTGAATTGATACAGCCACGATGGAGAAGAGTATGTAGGTTCCTTAAGAAACTACAAATAAAAATACCATATGACCCAGCAATCCCACTAGTGCGCATGTACCCTGAGAGAGCAATAATTCAAAAAGAATCATGTACCAAAATATTCATTGCAGGTCTATTTACAATAGCCAGGAGATGGAAACAACCTAAGTGTCCATCATCGGATGAATGGATAAAGAAGATGTGGCACATATATTCAATGGAATATTACTCAGCCATAAATAGAAATGAAATCGAGTTATTTGAAGTGAGGTGGATTGACGTAAAGTCTGTCATACAGAGTGCAGTAAGTCAGAAGGAGAAAGAAAAACACCGTATGCTAACACATATATATGGAATCTAAGAAAAAAAATGTCATAAAGAACCTAGGGGTAAGAAGGGAATAAAGACACAGACCTACTGGAGAATGGAGTTTGGATATGGGGAGGGTGAAGGGTAAGCTTTGACAAAGTGAGAGAGTGGCATGGTATATGTACACTACTAAACATAATATAGATAGCTAGTGGGAAGCAGCCACATAGCACAGGGAGATCAGTTCGGTGCTTTGTGACCACCTTGTTGAGTGGGATAGGGAGGGTTGGAGGGAGGTAGACTCAAGAGGGAGGAGATATGGGAACATATGTATATGTATAACTGATTCACTTTGTTATAAATCAGAAACTAACACACCATTGTAAAGCAATTGTACTCCAATAAAGATGTAAAAACACAATCAATTACAAGAAAGATACTGTAGAAAACAGAAACACACGGAGGGTAAACCATATGCTACTAAATAATCAAGAAATCGCTGAAGAAATCAAAGAGGAAATTTAAAAAATCCCTAGAGACAATAAGAATGAAAACACGATGATCCAAAACCTATGGGATGCAGTAAAAGCAGTTCTAAGAGCAAAGTTTATAGCAGTACACTCCTACCTCAAGAAACAAGAAAAATCTCAAATAAAGAATGTAGCTTTGTAACTAAAACAACTAGAGAAAGAAGAACAAACAAAACCAAAGTTAGTAGAAGGAAAGAAATTATAAAGATCAGAGCAGAAATAAATAAAATAGAAATTAAGGAAACAATAGACAAGATCAATAAAACTAAAAGTTGGTTATTTGAAAAGATAAACAAAATTGATAAACCTTTAGCCAGACTTATTGTGAAAAGAAAGGAGAGGACTCAAATCAATAGAGTTACAATAAAAAGGAGAAATTACAAGTTACACCACAGAAATACAAAGGATCATAAGAGAGTACTACAAGCAACTCTATTCCAATAATATGGACAACCTGGAAAAAACGGAGAAATTTTTACAAAGGTACACATTTCTAAGGTTGAAGCAGGAAGAAATATTAAATATAAACAGAGCAATCACAGGTAATGAATTGAAACTGTAATTAAAAATCTTCCAACAAACAAAAGTCCAGGACCAGATGCCTTCAAAGGTGCATTCTATCAAAGATTTAGAGAAAAGCTAACAACTATTCTTTTCAAATTCTTCCAAAAAATTGCAATGGGAGGAATACTCCCAAACTCCTTCTATGAGGCCATCATCACCCTGATACCAAAACCAGACAAAAATATCACATAAAAAGGAAATTACAGACCAATATCACTGATGAATATAGATGCAAAAATCCTCAACAAAATACTAGCAAACAGAATCCAACAACATATTAAAAGGGTCATATACCATGATCAAGTGGGATTTATCCCAGGGATGCAAGGATTCCTCAATATATGCAAATCAATCAATGTGATACACCATATTAACAAATCGAAGAATAAAAATCATACAGTCATCTCAATAGATGCAGAAAAAGCTTTTGACAAAATTCAACACTCATTTATGATAAAAACTCTCCAGAAAGTGGGCATAGAGGGAACCTATGTCAACATTATAAAGGTCATATACAAGAAAGCCACAGCAAACATCATTCTCAATGGTGAAAAACTGAAAGCATTTCCTCTAAGATCAGGAGCAAGACAAGGATGTCCACTCTCACCACTGTTATTCAACATAGTTTTGGAAATCCTAGCCACAGCCATCAGAGAAGGAAAAGAAATAAAAGGAATCGAAATTGGAAAAGAAGTAAAACTATCACTGTTTATAGATGACATGATACTATGCCTAAAAATTCCTAAATGTCCCACCAGAAAATGTTTACAGCTAATCAATGAATCTGGTAATATTTCAGGATACAAAATTAATGCACAGAAATCTCTTGTATTCCTATACACTAACAATGAAAGATAAAGAGAAATTAAGGAAACAATCCCGTTTGCCACTGCAACAAAAATAATAACATACCTATGAATAAATCTAGCTAAGAAGGGAAAAGACCTGTACTCAGAAAACTATAAAACACTGATGAACAAATTCAAAGGTAACACAAACAGATGGAGAGTTATACCATGTCCTTGGATTGTAAGAATCAATATTGTGAAAATGACTATATTACCCAAAGCAATCTACAGATTCTATGCAATTCCTGTCAAATTACCAATGGCATTTGTCACAGCGTTAGACACCAAAATTCACAATTTGTATGGAAAAACAATAGATCTCAAATAATCAAATAAATCCTGAGAAACAAAAACAGAGCTGGAGTAATCAGGCTTCCAGACTTCAGACTATAACACAAAGGTACAGTATCAAGACAGTATGGTACTGGCACAACAACAGAAATATAGATCAATGGAACAGGATAGAAAGCCCAGAGTTAAACCCACGCACCTATGGTCACCTAATCTATGACAAAGGAGGCAAGAATATACAATGGAGAAAAGACAGTCACTTCAATAAGTGGTACTGGGAAAACTGGGCAGCTAAATATAAAAGAATGGAATTAGAACACTCCCTAACACCATACACACAAATAAATTCAAAATGGATTAAAGACCTAAAGGTAAGCCCGGACACTATAAAACTCTTAGAGGAGAACATATGCAGAAACCTCTTTTTTTTTTTTTTTTTTGCGGTACGTGGGCCTCTCACTGTTGTGACCTCTCCCGTTGCAGAGCACAGACTCCGGACGCGCAGGCTCAGCGGCCATGGCTCACGGGCCTAGCTGCTCCGCGGCATGTGGGATCTTCCTGGACCGGAGCATGAACCCACGTCCCCTGCATTGGCAGGCGGACTCTCAACCACTGCGCCACCAGGGAAGCCCCAGAAACCTCTTTGACATAAACCACAGCAAGATCTTTTTGACCCCTCTCTTGTATATTGAAAATTTTAAAAATAACAAAAACAAATGGGACATTATTTTTTAAAATAAATTTATTTATTTACTTTTGGCTGCATTGGTTCTTCAATGCTGTACATGGGCTTTCTTTTGTTGCATCGAGCGGGGGCTGCTCCTTATTGTGGTGCACGGGTTTCTCATTGCAGTGGCTTCTCTTGTTGTAGAGCACAGGCTCTAAGCATGTGGACTTCAGTAGTTGTGGTATGCAGGCTCTAGAGCACAGTCTCAGTAGTTGTGACACACAGGCTTAACTGCTCTGCAGCATGTGGGATCTTCCCGGATCAGGACTTGAACCCATGTCCCCTGCATTGGCAGGCAGATTCTTAACCACTGTGCCACCAGTGAAGCATGCAAATGGGACATTATTAAACTTAAAATATTTTGCAGAGCAAAGGAAACCATAAACAAGATGAAAAGACAACACTCAGCATGGGAGAAAATATTTGCAAATGAAGAAACTGACAAGGGATTAATTTCCAAAATATAAAAATAGCCCGTGGCGCTCAATATCAAAACATACAAATAAAGAAACAAACAAACCATCCAATCAAAAACTGGGCAGAAGAGCTAAATAGACATTTCTCCAAAGAGGACATAGAAGATGGCTAACAAACACATGAGAAAATACTCAACCTCACTAATTATTAGAGCAATGCAAGTCCAAACTACGATGAGGTATCCCTCTCATCATTGGAAAATGGCCAGAATGACCATCATCAAAAAAATCTGCAAACAATAAATGCTGGAGAGGGTGAAGAGAAAAGGGATCCCTCTTATACTTGTTGGTGGGAATGTAAATTGGTACAGCCACTATGGAGACCAGTATGGAGGTTCATTAATAAACTAAAAATAGAACTACCATATGACCCATCAATCCCACTCCTGGCCATATACCTGGAGAAAGGTACAATTCCAAAATATACCTGCACCCCATTGTTCATTGCAGCACTATTTACAATAGCCAGGACAGAGAAGTAACCTAAATATCCATCAACAGAAGAACGGATAAAGAAGATGTGGTATATATATACAATGGCATATTACTCAGCCTTAAAAAGCTGCAAAATTGTGCCATTTGTAGAGACTTGGATGGCTCTAGAGAATGTCATACAAAGTGAAGTAAGTCAGAAAGAGAAAATCAAATATTGTATAATATTGCTTATATGTGTTATCCAGAAAAATGGTACAGATGAAGGCATTTGCAAAGCAGAAATAGAGACACAGATGTAGGGAACAAACATGGATACCACAGTGGTAACATAAGGCGGGATGAAATGGGAGGTAGAGATTTACATATATACACTACTATGTATAAAATAGATAACTAAAGAGAATCTACTGTATAGCACAGGGAACTCTACTCAATGCTCTGTGGCGACCTAAATGGGAAGGAAATCCAAAAAAGAGGGAATATATCTATACATATAGCTGATTAACCTTGGTGTAAAGCAGAAACTATTGCAACATTGTAAAGCAACTATGCTCCAATAATAATTAATTTGAAAAGAAAATATTTTCTCCAAGATTTTTTTTTTCACTTTCTAGCCACTGTAGTCCAAGGTGGGGAAAAACAAATGTCACGTTATAGGTTCCAGCCCTAGAAGCTTAATTTTCATCTTTTTGTATACCTTCAATGTCTCTCCCTAAGTTTTCAATACATGGAATACAGTTATAATAACTGTTCTACCACTTTTTCCTGATAATTCTAGTATTGGTGTCAGTTCTGGATCAATTTCTTTCTTTCTTGGCTGCTTCATGACTTGCTGGATTTTAGTTCCCCAACCAGGGAAAAAACCCAGGCCCAGGCAGTGAGAGCACCGGGTCCTAAGCACTAGACATCCAGGAAATTTCCTGCAAATCATTTTCAATTGATTGATTTTCTCCTCATTGTGTGTTGCATTTTCTTGTTTGTCTGGTATTGGATGACAGACATTTTGAATATTATCTTGTCAGAACTACTAAATATTCAGTCTTTTTATTCTTGATTGAGATATTTTTGGATTCAGTTGAATTACAGATCATCCTCCACTTAGATTGGGGTTGTGTCCTGATAAACTCATCATAAGTTGAAAGTATCATATATTGAAAATTCATTCAATACACTCAACCTACCAAACATCATAGCTTGGCCCAGCCTACCTTAAAAGTGTTCAGTCACTTAAATTAGCCTACAGTTGTGCAAAATAATCTAATACAAAGCCTATGTTAAAATAAAATATTGAAAATCTCATGCAATTTACTGAATATCATACTTAAAGTGAAAAACAGAATGGTTGTGTGGGTAGAGAATGGTGTAATTTTGTCAATTATTTACCTTTGTAAGCACATGACTGCCCAGCATCATGAGGGAATATTGTACCCCATATTACTAGCCCAGGAAAAGATCATTGAAAATTTGAAGTATTTTTTCTACTGAATGTGTGTTGCCTTTGCACCATCATAAGTTCGAAAATATTTAAGTCTAATCATTGTAAGTCAGGGACTATCTCTACTTAGATTTTAAAGATTTTTTTAGGGTAGATCAGATCAGTTCCCAGTCTAGATATAATTGTCTCCCACAAGTGAAGAAAACCCTTCTGTGTACTCTGCCCAATGTTCCATGAATTGTGGTCAGTGGGGAGAAATATTATTCTCAATCTATGCTATGTTTATTCTAATCTTTTCAGATGATGTTCCCTGAGTAGTTTCCTCAAATGGATTTGCAGCTTGAGACATAAACCTTTTGCTTTTTTGTTTCTGTTAAGTCATTTCAGCTCATTTCCAAGCTGAAACCCCATAGAAAAACCTATGTGTTTTTCTACTTCTACCCCACTATTTTGTCAAAATGAAGAAACAATGTTAATAAACTTTTACTCTCATTTTGGATTCTTTAAAACCCTTGAGGGCTTCTGAAAAGACAAGTGTTCTATTGTTTTCAATTCAGGTTTTTTTTTTTCCAGCTGGAATGCAAATCTAGGGGCTTTAGATCACGGTATGTTTTAAAACTAAAAGCCAATCAAAGAATTGCACCATTCACTCATCAGTGATGCTCCCTCTCACCAAATGTTCTTATTCAGAGAAACTGGATTTTTCAACAATCTTTTCTACATTTGGTTCTGCTTAGTGTAAATGATTATATGGACATTAAGTCAGAATTAATCAAATAAAGTTTGGAAATTCCACTCTCTCCATGTAACTTGCTTCCTATTGATTACTGTCACTCTAAAACAAAATGATGAATGAAGACCTCAGAGATAACTTTGTTTGGAGAATAGTGAGGTTTTCTTTATATTATTTTTTATATTTATATATACATTTATATTATTTTTATATTATAATATTTTTATATTATATTTTCAATATATAATTACAGTAATTTTATGGATAAACAGTAATTATATATGATTTTACTTTAAACATTTTAGGTCTGAAATAGTTCCTATTAGTGGGCAGTAGTTTGATACTCCTCCTCTTTCTGAACTGAGGCTTCCAAATGCCATTTAATTTATTTCCTCTTATTTATCTGAAATGTATTCTTTTGTATGTAGTACTAGTGACTAGGTTAAGTGTTATGTGAATGGAAGAGACACAGATTAACCTAGCTTTGTGGGTCATAGAGCAAGGGATTCTTGAGTAAGTTGTTTACGTTAGTAAAGAATCTTTGCCCCTGTAAACTGTAACATAGCAATAACAGAGTTGATTGTTTCTATCTTGCCTTCTCTGTGCAATTCCAGCAGGTGTTTACTCTTGTGCCATAATTAATACCCCGCATTCTGGTGCTGTCTAGACCATTAGACTTTGGTGACTCAGAACATTCTACAGGAACATCATTTAAAATTATTGTACAACACTACTGACTCATTTTTAATTTTTTTTGATTTAAAGCAACACAATGATAAACATCTTTGTAAAAAATAGTTGTCTAAATTCATTGCTTTATTCACACTGATTACTGAATGTGAAATTTCTCAGGAAAATAAAGTATGGGAGGACCTTCAAGATGGCGGAGGAGTAAGACATGGAGATCACCTTCCTCCCCACAAATACATCAAAATCACATCTACATGTGGAACAACTCCTACAGAACACCTACTGAATGCTGGCAGAAGACCTTAGACTTCCCAAAAGGCAAGAAACTCCCCACATATCAGGGTAGGGCAAAAGAAAAAAAAAACAGAGACAAAATAATAAGGACAGTACCTACACTTATGGGAAGGAGCTGTGAAGGAGGAAAAGTTTCCACACACTATGAATCCCCTTCACTGGTGGAGATGGACGGTGGGCGGAGGGGGAAGTTTTGGAGCCATGGAGGAGAGTGCAGCAACAGCGTGCAGAGAGCAAAGCAGAGAGATTCCCGCACAGAGGATCGGTGCAAACTGGCACTCACCAGCCTGAGAGGATTGTCTTCTCACCCACTGGGACGGGTGGGGTCTAGGAGCTGAGGCTTAGGCGTCAGAAGTCAGATCCCAGGGACAGGACTGGGGTTGGCTGCATGAACACAGCCTAGAGGAAGCTAGTGTGCCACAGCTAGCTGGGAGGGAGTCTGGAAAAAATCTGGAACTGCCTAAGAGGCAAAAGACCATTGTATCGGGGTGCGTGAGGAGAGAGGATTCAGAACACTGCCTAAAAGAACTCCAGAGATAGATGTGAGTCATGGCTATCAGCATGGACAACAGAGACAGGCGTGAAACGCTAAGGCTGCTGCTGCAGCCAGCAAGAAGCCTGTGTGCAAGCACAGGTCACTATCCACAACTCCCATCCCGGGAGACTGTGCAGCCCACCACTGCCGGGGTCCAATGATCCAGGGACAACTTCCCTGGGAGAACAAATGACATGCCTCAGGCTGTTGCAACGTCATGCTGGCCTCTGACACCACAGGCTCGACCCGCATTCCCTACCCCTCCTTCCCACTCGTCTGAGTGAGCCTCAACCCCCTAAACAGCTGCTACTTTAACCCCTCTTGTCTGGGTGAAGAACAGAGGGTGACCTACATGCAGAGGCAGTGCCAGATCCAAAGCTGAACCCCAGGAGCTGTGCAAACAAAGAAGAGAAAGGAAAATTTCTCCATGCAGCCTCAGAAACAGTAGACTAAATCTCCACAATCAAATTGATGTACCCTGCATCTGTGGAATACCTGAACAGACAATGAGTCATCCCAAAATAGAGGCAGTAAACTTTAGGAGCAACTGTAGATGAGGGATTTGCTTTATGTGAGTGACTAATTTCTGATGTATACGTTTATCTTAGTTTAGTTTTTAGTGCTTGTTATCATTCGTGGATTTGTTTACTGGTTTGGTTGCTCTCCTCATTTTTTTTTTAAGTACGTTTTAATATTTTTATTTTAATAATATTTTTATCTTTTTATTTTAACAACTTTATTTCTTTTCTTTTCTTTCTTTCTTTCTTTTCTCCCTTTTTTTCTGAGCCATGTGGCTGACAGGGCCTTGGTGCTCCAACCGGGTGTCATGCCTGAGCCTATGATGTAGGAGAGCCAAGTTCAGGACATTGGACAACCAGAGACCTCCTGACCCACGTAATATCAATCCATGGTGAGAGATCTCCCAGAGATCCCCATCTCAATGCTAAGACCCAGCTCCACTCAATGACCATCAAGCTGCAGTGCCATACGCCTCATGCCAAACAACTAGAAAGACAGGAACACAACCCCACGCATTAGCAAAGAGGCTGCCTAAAACCATAATAAGGTCACAGACACCCTGAAACACACCACCAGACATGGTCCTGCCTACCAGAAAGACGAGATCCAGCTTCATCCACCAGAACACAGGAACAAGTCCCCTCCACCAGGAAGCTGATGAAACCCACTGAACCAACCTTACCAACTGGGGGCAGACACCAAAAACAATGGGAATTACGAACAAGCAGACTGCAAAAAGGAGACCCCAAACACAATAAGTTAAGCAAAATGAGAAGACAAAGAAACACACAGCAGATGAAGGAGCAAGGTAAAAACCCACCAGAAGAAACAAATGAAGAGGAAATAGGCAGTCTACCTAAAAAACAATTCAGAGTAATGATTGTAAAGATGATCCAAAATCTTGGAAATAGAAAGGAGAAAATACAAGAAACGCTTAATAAGGACCTAGAAGAACTAAAGAACAAACAAACAATGATGAAAAACACAATAAATGAAATTTAAAATTCTCTAGAAGGGATCAATAGCAGAATAACTAAGGTAGAAGGATGGATAAGTGACCTGGAAGACAAAATAGTGGAAATAACTACCACAGAGCAGAATAAAGAAAAAAGAATGAAAAGAATTGAGAACAGCCTCAGAGATCTCTGGGACAATGTTAAACGCACTAACATTCAAATTATAGGCGTCCAGAAGAAGAAGAGAAAATATATGAAGAGATTATATTTGAAAACTTCCATAATATGGGAAAGGAAATAGTCAAATGAAGTCCAGGTAGCACAGAGAGTCCCATACAGGATAAATCCAAGGAGAAACATGCCAAGACACATATTAATCAAACTATCAAAAATTAAATACAAAGAAAAAATATGAAAAGCAACAAGGGAAAAGCAACAAATAACACACAAGAAAATCCCCATAAGATTAACAGCTGATCTTGTAGCAGAAACTCTGCAGGCCAGAAGGGTGTGGCAGGACATATTAAAGTGATGAAAGGGAAAAACCTACAACCAAGATTACTCTACCCACTAAGGATCTCATTCAGATTCAATGGAGAAATTAAAACCTTTACAGACAAGGAAAAACTAAGAGAATTCAGCACCACCTTACCAGCTTTACAACAAATGCTAAAGGAACTTCTCTAGGCAAGAAACACAAGAGAAGGAAAAGACCTACAATAACAAATTCAAAACAATTAAGAAAATGGTAATCAGAACATACATATTGATAATTACCTTAAATGTAAATGGATTAAATCCTCCAACCAAAACATATAGACTGGATGAATGAACAAAAACAAGACCTGTATATATGCTGTCTAGAAGACACCAACTGCAGACCTAGCGACACATACAGATTGAAAGTGAGGGGATGGAAGATGATATTCCATGCAAATGGCAATCAAAGAAAGCTGGAGTAGCAATGCTCATATCAGACACAATAGACTTTAAATTAAAGACAATCACAAGAGACAAAGAAGGACACTACATAAATATCAAGGGATATATCGAAGAAGAAGATATAACAATTGTAAATATTTATGCTCCCAACATAGGAGCACCTCAATACATAAAGAAAATGTTAACAGCCATAAAAGGGGAAATCAATAGTAACACAATCATAGTAGGGGACTTTAAAACCTCATTTCACCAATGGACAGATCATCCAAAATGAAAATAAATAAGGAAAAACAAGCTTTAAATAATACATTAAACACATGGACTTAATTGATATTTATAGGACATTCCATCCAAAACCAAGATAATACACATTCTTCTCAAGAGCTCATGGAACATTCTCCAGGATAGATCATATCTTGGGTCACAAATCAGGCCTTGGTAAATTTAAGAAAATTTGAAATCGTATCAAGTATCTTTTCCAACCACAATGCTATGAGCCTAGATATCAGATACAGGGGGAAAAGAAACTGTAAAAAATACAAACACATGGAAGCTAAACAGTACGCTACTAAATAATCAAGAGATCAATGAAGATATCAAAGAAGAAATAAAAAAATACCTAGAAACAAATGACAATGAAAACACAATGACCCGAAACCTATGGGATGCAGCAAAAGCAGTTCAAATAGGGAAGTTTATAGCAATACAATCCTACCTCAACAAACAAGAAAAATCTCAAATAAACAACCTAATCTTACACCTAAAGCAATTAGAGACAAGAGAACAACAACAAAAAAAACCCCCAAAGTTAGCAGAAGGAAAGAAATCATAAAGATCAGGTCAGAAATAAATGAAAAAGAAATGATGGAAATGATAACAAAGATCAATAAAATTAAAAGCTGCATCTTTGAGAAGGTGAACAATATTGATAAACCATTAGCCAGACTCATCAAGAAAAAGCGAGAGAGGAATCAAATCAATAAAATTAGAAATGAAAAAGGAGAAGTAACAACGGATACTGAAGAAATCCATCAGAGATTAGTACAAGCAACTATATGCCAATAAATTGGACAACCTGGAAAAAATGGACAAATTCTTAGAAAAGAACAACCTTCTGAGACTGAACCAGGAAGAAATAGAAAATATAAATGGACCAATCACAAGCACTGACATTGAAACTGGTATTAAAAATCTTCCAACAAACAAAAGTCCAGGACCAGATGGATTCACAGGCGAATTCTACCTAAGAATTAACAGTTAGAGAAGAGCTAACACCTATCCTTCTCAAACTCTTCCAAAATATAGCAGAGGGAGGAACACTCCCAAACTCATTTTATGAGGCCACCATCACCTTAACGGTGTTACAAAACCAGACAAAGATGTTAAAAAAAAAATGAAAACTACAGGCCAATATCTCTGATGAACATAGATGCAAATATCTTCAACAAAATACTAGCAAACAGAATCCATCAGCACATTAGAAGGATCATAACCATGATGAAGTTGGGTTTATCCCAGGAATGCAAGGATTCCTCAATATATGCAAATCAATAAATGTGATACACCATATTAAAAACTGAAGGATAAAAATCATATGATCATCTCAATAGATGCAGACAAATCTTTCAACAAAACTCAATACCCATTTATGAAAAAAACTCTCCAGAAAGTAGGTATAGAGGGAACTTTCGCCAACATAATAAACGCCATATATGACAAACCCTCAGCCAACATCTTTCTCAATGGGGAAAAACTGACACCATTTCCACTAAGATCAGGAACAAGACAAGTTGCCCACTCTCACCACTATTATTCAGCATAGTTTTGGGAGTTTTAAGCACAGCACTCAGAGATGAAAAAAAATAAAAGGAATCCAAATGCAAAAAGAAGAAGTAAAACTGTCACTGTTTGCAGATGACATGATACTATACATAGAGAATCCTAAAGGGGTTACCAGAAAACTACTAGAGCTAATCAATGAATTTGGTTAAGTAGCAGGATACAAAGTTAATGAACAAAAATCATTTGCATTCCTATACACTAATGATGAAAACCTGAAAGAGAAATTAAAGAAGCAATCTTATTTACCATTGCAACAAAATAATAAAATGCCTAGGAATAAACCTAACTAAGGAGACAAAAGACCTGTATGCAGAAAACTATAAAATAAAAGATAAAAGAAAATAGATGATAAAAAACAGATGGAGAGATATACCATATTCTTGGATTGGAAGAATCAACATTGTAGAAATGACTATATTACCCAAAGCAATCTATAGATTCAGTGCAATCCCTATCAAACTACCAATGGCATTTTTCACAGAACTAGAACGAAAAAATTCACATTTGTGTGGAAACACAAAAGACCCCGAATTGCCAAAGCAATCTTGAGAAAGAAAAACCGAGCTGGAGGAATCAGGCTCCCGGACTTCAGACTATACTACAAAGCTACAGTAATCAAGACAGTATGGTACTGGCACAAAAACATAAATATAGCTCAATGGAAGAGGATACAAAGCCCAGAGATAAACCCACACACATATGGTCACCTTATATTTGATAAAGTAAGCAAGAGTATACAATGGTGAAAAGACAGGCTCTTCAATAAGTGATGCTGGGAAAATAGGACAGCTACATGTAAGAGTGAAATTAGAACACTCAACATCATACACAAAAATAAACTCAAAATGGATTAAAGACCTAAATTTAAGGCCAGACACTATCAAAATCTTAGAGGAAAACATAGGCAGAACACTCTATGACATAAATCAGAGCAAGATCCTTTATGACCCATCTCCTAGAGAAATGGAAATAAAAACAAAAATAAACAAATGGGACCTAATGAAACTTAAAAGCTTTTGCACAGCAAAGGAAACCATAAACAAGAGTAAAAGACAACCCTCAGAATGGGAGAAAATATTTACAAATGAAGCAACTGACAAAGGATTAATCTCCAAAATATACAAGCAGCTCATGCAGCTCAATATCAAAAAAACAACCCAATCCAAAAATGGGTTGAAGGCCTAAATAGAAATTTCTCCAAAGAAGATATACAGATTGCCAACAAACATGTGAAAGGATGCCTAACATTACTAATCATTCGAGAAATGCAAATCAAAACTACAATGAGGTATCACCTCACACCAGTCAGAATGGACATCATCAAAACACCCACAAATAATAAGTGCTGGAGAGGGTGTGGAGAAAAGGACACCCTCTTGTACTGATGGTGGGAATGTAAACTGATACATCCACTATGGAGAATTGTATGGAGCTTCCTTAAAAAACTAAAAATAGAACTACCATATGACCCAGCAATCCCACTACTGGGCATATACACTGAGAAAACCATAATTCAAAAAGGGTCATGTACCACAATATTCATTGCAGCACTATTTACAATAACCAGGACATGGAAGCAACCTAAGTGTCCGTTGACAGATGAATGGATAAAGAAGCTGTGGCACATATATACAATGGAATATTATTCAGTCATAAAAATAAATGAAATTGAGTCTTTTCTAGTGAGGTGGATGGACCTAGAGTCTGTCATACAGAGTGAAGTAAGTCAGAAGGAGAAAAGTAAATACCATATGCTAACACATATACATGGCATCTAAAAAAAAAAATTGTTCTGAAGAACCTAGGGGCAGGACCAGAATAAAGATGCAGATGTAGTGAATGGACTTGAGGACACGGGGAGGGGAAGTGTAAGCTGGGATGAAGTGAGTGAATGACATGAACTTATATATACTACCAAATGTAAAATAGATAGCTAGTGGGAAGCAGCCACATAGTTCAGTACATTTCTTAAAATCTTGACTGTTGGACATATGGAAATTGTCACTCTGAGATTCTGAATTTGCTTAATTATTTGGAAGGTGAACATTTTTCTTATATTTGTTATTTATATTTTTGCTGTGAATTTTTTCTGTCTTTGCTCATTTTAAAATGTTTAGTTTTTATTTATTCAAACTAAAATATTGTATTATATTTATAAATTTAAAAGTATTAATTTAAAGGTTACATGATTAAGACAACACCGATATATGTAAATAGGAAATACTGCCGTAATTCCATTTCTGTTTTTATAACCACAATTTAGTTTATATATTTCCAACAGTGTTGTACATGTGTATACTGGAAAAGTTACCGGGATAATATATTTATGTATCTTATATCACTTTTTATATCAAAAGTTAATATCTCATGCACTTTAAGGAATGCTCAATATTGTTTTATATTAACTAGGTATCATGTATTTAAAACAGTTCTTATGGATGGCCATTTAGGAGTTTTTGAATTTTTCTACTATTAATTGCCACAAATATACATCCATATTTTAGAATGCTTAATCTACATATTTCTAGAAATGGAATTGCTGTGTAAAGAATAATATTGTATTACACTTTTCACATATTTCTGAATAAATGTATTTTATAACTAGTGAGGCTGACCATCATATAATGCATAAAATCTCTCTGAATTATCTTTGTCTCTCTACATTACCTTTAAAAAGGGTGTTCCTATCCTTTGCTTCTCTTTTACTTATTGATAGGGTCGATATAGTAACCACCTATTGATCATAGATAGGGTTAATAATCCTTCATTTAAAATTTTTGCCTGTTAATCTTATCATTATTTCTTATGTAGAGCAGTATTTATAAATAAAGTCAGCCTCTTTTGATTTATTCTACTGCTCATATATAATCACCTTTCTCTAGGCTACATTGTCAATTTGGATACAGAGTTAAGGCAGTTATATACACTTTGAACAGTATGTCAATCTTAAGCATCATTGTCACAGGAAAGGACACTGGTTAGTGTCACATGAGGGTATATACTCAAAAGATTAAAAGAACAAACACCTGCAGGAGAAACAGTGACAAGATTATCAGTTCTAGGAAAGAGGTGAGGTCCTAGGTTCATGTGGGGACCAAGGCAGTGCTATTGAATGAGTCTCAGGGAAAGACCACAAAATGGAGCAAATCAGTTCACTGGGTGTTAATTCATTTTTATACAAATAGTATATATTTTTATTAACTCTGAATAATACAGAAAAGAAGACAAAACATTCTTATAACCCCATGGCTCTAACGCAACCACTTTGGATTTTGGAGAATTCTCATGTAATCATCTTTGCCATGACTCTTTTGTGGTCTGCATTGCTTCTTTCTGTCTCTTTTTCACTGACTGCTCACACATTCCTCACTGCAATGCATCTCCTGCTTCCTGTGTTCTTCTCTTATTGGTCTTGTAGCCCATTCCCCTGGACTGTTTTCCCTCCCACCAGTCTCTACCCATTTATAGACTGCAGAATGACCCAGGGACCTGTGCTTCCTCTTTGCCCACAGAAAAGTGACCTGGACCACCTCTGCACATTATTTTAGATCCATCACTACTTCCCCCTACTTCTCAACTCTCCTTATGCATCCCCAACTTGAAAGGTGAAAACCTGGCCTCCCTACTCTTTTTCAATTTAATTGGCAGACAACTCACAAGCCTTCATCTTTGTATGCCTGTTAACTGTTCACCTTCCACAGAAAGGCAAATGCTGCAAACCCCAATCTCAAGAATAACAAGCATGAAGAAGGTCAAGGATTATGGAAATACGATTACACAAAAGAGAAAGAAAGAAAGAAAGAAAGAAAGAAAGAAAGAAAGAAAGAAAGAAAGAAAGAAAGAAAGAAAGAAAGAAAGAAAGAAAGAAAGAAAGAAAGAGAAAGAAAGAGAGAAAGAAAGAAAAGGAATCGGGGGGAGGGGGTGACTTTCAGGATTCGTCCAGGTCTGTATATCCCACTACCCATTGTTCAGCACTAGGCATGGAGTTCAGGGTCTAAGCTGGGGTCTGATATGTGGTAGGAGTTTAGAACTCTCACTCACTGGCCATGTGATGTTAGACAATCTTCTCCACTTTAGTCATCTCCTCTTTAAAATGAGGATACTGATGGAAACAACCTCATAGACTGCATAGGACAAGAGGTAGCTGCCTGGCATTGATTAAGTAATTAATGAATGATATCTAATATTATAATTTCAATATATTTTAATAGAAGGCCCATGTGACATTTATTTTTGGAAGAAAAAGAATCCCTTTTCCTTTCTGATATGGTTTTTCTTTTAAAAAAATAGTAACCTCAATATTTCCTTTCCATTTATCCCCTCAGACTTTGCCTTGGTTTAGAATTTCATCAACTCTCATTTAAGCTATTTCAGGAGCCTAGTAACCGGTCTCCCTGGCAACAGTTTCCAGTCTACTTATTGCCTAAAGACTGATTTTCTTTCCTCTCTTCCCAATCTCTCCCATTATTCTACCTTCCCCATCAAGTGAATTTCAATGCCACACTCATAATACATGTTATAATATCATTTGAGTGCCTGGCTAGTCCTTTCTGCATATGAATAAATGTTTCTTGAGTAGTTGAAATGATAACTCTATATAATTTATATTCTGATTTTCACCTAGCAATGATTTAACAAGCCCTTTCCCAACTGCTTAAAGTGCCCTGAAACTTATTTTTTTAGAAAACATATGGATCCATGGGGTAAAAAAGAACATTATTCAATTAATTATTGTACTTTGTTGCTAGAAATGCAGGTTGCTTCCAACTCTTCAGGTTTGTTTTAAAAGATGTTACACTGAAAATCTGGGTATGCATTGGTATTTTCCTCACTTTTGACTGATTTCATTCTGAGATAAATTTTACAGGTTAGCGTCAGTGGGGAAAAGAGTGAAAAGATTTGTTTTACCTTTTATTTTGATGCCAGTTGCTTTTCAAATGCAATGGCTCAGTCTCCACTGACCTGTGTTGTATATTATTGCATCACAAGACATAAGAATCACACATTATCATTTAAACTAATTTTGCATTGAAAGAATGAACATTTTTATTAACTTAAGGCTTATAAATTGGAATCTTTGCTTTAGTTTAATAATTAGCAAGGTTCATTTATCCACATTTTATGTGTGTGTGCATGCATGTGTGTGCACATGTGTATGTAATTTGAGACTTAATTATTCATATAATATGATTATTCATTAATTATTTATTGTTATAGTCACTAGGAACAATTGATTAATGGATAAAGTAATAATGTCTCTTTAATCTTTCTTTCAATGATTCTTTTTGTTTTTGTTCTTTTATTTTTGGTGGTGGTAGAGGCAGTTCTTTCTTTTCCCCCAAGGTAACTTTGATGTAATTTAGTGATCTCAGAAACTCGTATTCTTTTCCTTGTTAAAAATTCCCTATCATCTTTTGTAAGGTTTATTGAGGTATAATTGATATCACAAATACACACATTGAGTATATACTTGATGATTTTGGACATGTGCGTACACCCATAATATCAGCACAATCAAGACATTAAACATAGCCGTCACCTTCAAAATTTTCCATGTGTTCTTTCTTAGGTTTTGTATGTGTGTGCCTGTCTATGTTTAAGAATACTTAACATAAGATCTATCCTCTTAACATACTTTAAAGTGCACAATGTTGAATTGTTAATTATAGGTACCTATTCATCTTGCATGACTGAAAATTTATACTCATTGAACAACAACTTCCCTATTTCTCCAACCCCTTTGCCCCTGGCAAACACCACTCTGTTCTCTGCTTCTATGAGTTTTACTATTTTAGAAAGTTCATGTAAGTGGAATCATGTAATATTTGTCCTTCTGTAACTAGCTTATTTCATGTAGAATCATTTCTTTCAGCTTCATCCATACTGGCACAAATGGCAAGATTTACTTTTTTAGGGATGAATAATATTCCATTGTGTGCATATACCACATTTTCTTTATTCATTCATCTGTCAATGGACATTTTGGTTGTTTCCATATCTTGGCTATTGTGAATAATGCTACAATGAATATGGGAATGCAGACATCTCTTCCAGGTACTGATTTCAATTATTTTGGATATAAATCCAGAAGTGAGATTGTTGGGTCATGTAGTAATTATATGCACTAACAATGAACTATCTGAAAAGGAAAGTAAGAAAGCAATACCATTTACAATAGCATCTAAAATAATAAAATATTTAGGAATAAGCTTAACCAAGAGAGCAAAAGACTTGTACACTGAAAACTATAAGACACTGCTGAACTAAAGTAAAGAAAAATACATGGAAAGACATCCTATATTCATGGGTTGGAAGAATTAATATTGTTAAAATATACGTTTTACTGAAAGACATACTACCCAATACCATACTACAAATTCAATGCAGTCTGCAATCTCTATCAAAATTCCAATGACATTTTTTACAGAAACAAACAAAAAACCCATAAAATTCATATAGAACCACAAAAGACCCCAAATAGACAAAACAATCTCGAGAAAACAGAACAATGCCGGCGATATCACACTTTCTAATTTTAAAATTTGTTACAAAGTTACAGTAATTAAAACAGCATGGGGACTTCCCTGGTGGCACAGTTGTTAAGAATCTGCCTGCCAATGCAGGGGACACAGGTTTGAGCCCTGGTCCAGAAAGATCCCACATGCCGTGGAACAACTAAGTCCGTGTGTCACAACTACTGAGCCTGTGCTTTAGACCCTGTGAGCCACAACTACTGAGCCAGTATGCCGCAACCACTGAATCTGCATGCTGCAACTACTGAAGCCCACACACCTAGAGCCCATGCTCTGCAACAAGAGAAGCCACCACAATGAGAAGCCTGTGCACTGCAATGAAGAGTAGCCCCCACTGACTGCAACTAGAGAAAGCCCATGCGCAACAACAAAGACCCAACACAGCCAAAAAAAAAAAGAATAAATAAATGTAAAAACCACCACCAACAACAAAAACCCAGCATGGTACTGGCATAAAGAAAGAGAGATAAACCAACGGAAAGCAATAGAGAGACCAGGAAAATCCCACACATACTGATTTTCAATAAGGGCATCAAGAATACACAATGCGGAAATGATACCCTCTCAAAAAATTATGTTGGGAAAACTGGATATCTGCATGCAACAGAATGAAATACACCATACACGTAAATCAACTCAAAATGGATTAAAAACTTAAACGTTAAGACCTGAAGATGTAAAACTTCCTCAAATAAAAAGTAGGAGAAAATCTTCTTAACATTGGTCTTGGCAATTATTTCTTGGATTTGACACCGAATGCACATGAAATAAATTCAAAAATAGACAAGTGAGAGTACACCAAACTAAAAATCTCTTGTACAACAAAGGAAGTCATCAACAAGAGTAATAAAACTATGGAATGAGAGAAAATATTTGCAAACCATCTATCTGATAAGCGGATAATGTCCAAAATATAGAAGAATTTACTACAACTCAGTAGCAAAAATTAATATTAAAAAATAAATATAAAAAATACCTAATTTAAAAAGGGTAAAGGACTTAAATAGACATTTCTCAAATAAACAAACAAACATAAAAGACAAAGAAGGCCACCAGGTATATGAAAAGATGATCAACATCACTAATCATCAGGGAAATGCAGATCAAAACCGCAACTGGATATCACCTCACACCTGTTAGGATGGTTATTATTAACAAAAACACAAAGATAACAAGTGTTGATGAGGATGTAGAAAAATTAGGACTCATACACTGTTGTTGGGAATGTAGAAAACTGTGTGGAGGTTATTCTGTAGCATCTTATTTTTCTATTGTGAAACAAACAACAACAAAACAATAAAGGAGAAGAAGAGCAGGATCATGGACTCTGGGTCAGATATGCCTCCTTTGTATTGAACCTACACCACACAGTGAGGTGCCCTAAGAGAGACCAAGTCCCTGTGTCTTCCTATGACAAGTGAAATAATATCACTGAACTAATAAAGTTGCTCTGAGATTCCTCGAAGAAATGGAATGCACAAGCTAGGCACAGCTTCCAGTGGGCAATAGGCACTACCTCTAGGTTTTATTTTTTCTTTCCTGCCTGAATTCCACATAAATTTTCTGGGACAGGTATATATCAGGCATGTTGTGATTTTTGGTCTTCTTAAATGAATTAATACATCCTTAATAGTGTGGATAACTAGAGGATAGAGAATATATTTTATTTGTTTTTTGTTTTCCTATCATTCGTTGCTCAGAGAAGGATATATAAACTTTATGTTGAATGAAAGGACAGAACATCATGCTCAGATGTATGATGATTTTAGAACATAAATGCCAGCAGGAATGGTATTTCCAAATAAAGGCAGGGTTTCATGTCTTAGAATGTGCTTTAAGTTCCTCAGAGTGGGATGCTAGTGAGAGAAAGATGCAACGTCAGTTGAAAAGGAGCCTAGAAATGCATGAAAGAGAATAAGTTACAAGGAAAAACCTTCAAAAAGATAGTCCCTACAGAAGCATCATCCTGATCTCAGATATATTAGCTCGGCTTTCTTCTTCTGACATCTAGAAGAATGACAGGCTGACAAAGATCTACCTCTGTTTGGGCCAGAAAGAGTTTAAATTGTCAGTGTGTTAGCCTTTCCTATGTTTTGTTAAATTTATCCTTAAGTTTTTCATATTTGGGGATGCTATTGTAAATAGTATATTTTTAGTTTTATTTTCCAACTTTTCATTACTAGTATATAGAAATACAAATGATTTTTAAATTAAACTTGTAGAGATAATTGTATATTTACAAACAGTTACAAGAAATAATCTGGAGACGGGCGCGAGCCGCGGCTGAGGGCGCTGACTCCAGAGACGGGCGCAAGCCGCGGCTGGAGGCGCGGACCCCAAGGCGGGCGGGAGACGTTGGGGCTGCTGCTGCCGCCACCAAGGGGCCTGTGTGCGAGCGCAGGTCGCTCTCCACTCCCCTCTTCCGCGGAGCCTGTGCAGCCCGCCACTGCCGGGTTCCCGGGATCCGGAGACGACTTCCCCGGGAGAGCGCACGGCGGGCCTCGGGCTGGTGCAGAGTCACGCCGGACTTTGCCGCCGCAGGCCCGCCCCGCATTCCGTGCCCCTCCCTCCCCGCCGCCGGCCTCCGTACGCCAGAACCCCCGAATCAGCGGCTCCTTTAACCCCGTCCTGTCTGAGCAAAAAACAGACGCCCTCCAGCGACCTACACGCAGAGGCAGGGCCAAATCCAAAGCTGAGCCCCTGTGAGCTGTGAGAACAAAGAAGAGAAAGGGAAATCTCTCCCAGCAGCCTCAGAAGCAGCGGATTAAAGCTCCACAATCAACTTGATGTACCCTGCATCTGTGGAATACATGAATAGACAGCCAACCATCCCAAATTAAGGAGGTGGACTTTGGGAGCAAGATCTATGATTTTTCTCCCTATTCCTCTTTTTGTGAATGTGTATGTGTATGCTTCTGTGTGAGATCTTGTCTGTATAGTCTTGCTTCCACCATTTGTCCTAGGTTCTATCCGTCCATGGTTTTTTCTTAAAATTTTTTTTCTTAATAATCAATTTTAATTTTAAGAACGTTATTATACTTTACCTTCGTCCTTTCTTTCTTTCTTTCTTTCTTTCCTTCCTTCCTTCCCTCCTTTAGACAACGAATCATCCCAAATTGAGGAGGTGGTCTCTGACAGCAAGATTTATGATTTTTCCCCCTTTACCTCTTTTTGTGAGGGTGTATGTGTACGCTTCTGTGTAAGACTTTGTCTGTATAGCTTTGCTTCCAACATTTGTCCTAAGGTTCTATCCGTCCCTTTTTTTTTTTCTAATTAAGAATTTTTTAATTCAATAACTTTATTATACTCTATTTTATTTTTACTGTATCTTCCTTCTGTTTTCCCTTCTTTCCCTCCTTCCTTCCTTCCTCCCTCCCTCCTTTCGTTCCTTCTTGCCTTCTTTCCTTCCTTGCTTCTTTCTTTCTTCCTTCCTTCCTTCCTTCCTTCCCTCCTTCCTTCCCTCCTTTAGACAACGAATCATCCCAAATTGAGGAGGTGGTCTCTGACAGCAAGATTTATGATTTTTCCCCCTTTACCTCTTTTTGTGAGGGTGTATGTGTACGCTTCTGTGTAAGACTTTGTCTGTACAGCTTTGCTTCCAACATTTGTCCTAAGGTTCTATCCGTCCTTTTTTTTTTTTTCTAATTAAGAATTTTTTAATTCAATAACTTTATTATACTTTATTTTATTTTTACTGTATCTTCTTTCTTTTTGTTTTTCCTTCTTTCCCTCCTTCCTTCCTCCCTCCCTCCCTCCCTCCTTTCGTTCCTTCTTGCCTTCTTTCCTTCTTTGCTTCTTTCTTTCTTTCTTCCTTCCTTCCTTCCTTCCTTCCCTCCTTCCTTCCCTCCTTTCCTTCTTTCTTTCCTCATACGTCTACTAATTCCCTCTACTTTTTCTCCCTTTTATTCTGAGCCGTGTGGATGAAAGGCTCTTGGTGCTCCAGCCAGGAGGCAGGGCTCTGCCTCTGAGGTAGGAGAGCCAACTTCAAGACACTGGTTCACAAGAGACCTCCCAGCTCCAGATAATATCAAACGGCGAAAATCTCCCAGAGACCTCCATCTTAACACCAGCACCCAGCTTCACTCAACGACCAGCAAGCCACAGTGCTGGACAACCTGTGCCAAACAACTAGCAAAACAGGAACACAACCCCACCCATTAGCAGAGAGGCTGCCTAAAATCATAATAAGGCCACAGACACCCCAAAACACACCACCAGACGTGAACCTGCCCACTAGAGAGACAAGATCCAGCCTCTTCCACCACAACACAGGCACTAGTCCCCTCCACCAGGAAGCCTACACAACCCACTGAACCAACCTTAGCCACTGGAGACAGACATCAAAAACAGGAGGAACTACGAACCTGCAGCCTGCAAAAAGGAGACCCCAAACACAGTAAGATAAGCAAAATGAGAAAACAGAAAAACACACAGCAGATAAAGGAGCAAGATAAAAATGCACCAGACCTAACAAATGAAGAGGAAATAGGCAGTCTACCTGAAAAAGAATTCAGAATAATGATAGTAAGGTTGATCCGAAATCTTGGAGATAGAATGGACAATAGAATGGACAAAATGCAAGAATCAGTTAACAAGGACCTAGAAGAACTAAAGATGAAACAAGCAACGATGAACAACACAATAAATGAAATTAAAAATACTCTAGATGGGATCAATAGCAGAATAACTGAGGCAGAAGAACGGATAAGTGACCTGGAAGATAAAATAGTGGAAATAACTACTGCAGAGCAGAATAAAGAAAAAAGAATGAAAAGAACTGAGGACAGTCTCAGAGACCTCTGGGACAACATTAAACGCACCAACATTCGAATTATAGGGGTTCCAGAAGAAGAAGAGAAAAAGAAAGGGACTGAGAAAATATTTGAAGAGATTATAGTTGAAAACTTCCCTAATATGGGAAAGGAAATAGTTAACCAAGTCCAGGAAGCACAGAGAGTCCCATACAGGATAAATACAAGGAGAAATACGCCAAGACACATATTAATCAAACTGTCAAAAATTAAATACAAAGAAAGCATATTAAAAGCAGCAAGGGAAAAACAACAAATAACACATAAGGGAATCCCCATAAGGTTAACAGCTGATCTTTCAGCAGAAACCCTACAAGCCAGAAGGGAGTGGCAGGACATACTGAAAGTGATGAAGGAGAAAAACCTGCAACCAAGACTACTCTACCCAGCAAGGATCTCATTCAGATTTGATGGAGAAATTAAAACCTTTACAGACAAGCAAAAGCTGAGAGAGTTCAGCACCACCAAACCAGCTTTACAACAAATGCTAAAGGATCTTCTCTAGGCAAGAAACACAAGAGAAGGAAAAGACCTATAATAACGAACCCAAAACAATATAGAAAATGGGAATAGGAACATACATATCGATAATTACCTTAAATGTAAATGGACTAAATGCTCCCACCAAAAGACACAGATTAGCTGAATGGATACAAAAACAAGACCCTTACATATGCTGTCTACAAGAGACCCACTTCAGACCTAGAGACACAAACAGACTAAAAGTAAGGGGATGGAAAAAGATATTCCATGCAAATGGAAATCAAAAGAAAGCTGGAGTAGCAATTCTCATATCAGACAAAATAGACTTTAAAATAAGGACTATTAAAAGAGACAAAGAAGGACACTACATAATGATCAAGGGATCGATCCAAGAAGAAGATATAACAATTGTAAATATTTATGCACCCAACATAGGAGCACCTCAATACATAAGGCAAATACTAACAGCCATAAAAGGGGAAATTGACAGTAACACATTCATAGTAGGGGACTTAAACACCCCACTTTCACCCATGGACAGATCATCCAAAATGAAAATAAATAAGGAAACACAAGCTTTAAATGATACATTAAACAAGATGGACTTAATTGATATTTATAGGACACTCCATCCAAAAACAACAGAATACACATTTTTCTCAAGTGCTCACGGAACATTCTCCAGGATAGATCATATCTTGGGTCACAAATCAAGCCTTGGCAAATTTAAGAAAATTGAAATTGTATCAAGTATCTTTTCTGACCACAACGCCATGAGACTAGATATCAATTACAGGAAAAGATCTGTAAAAAATACAAACACATGGAGGCTAAACAATACACTACTTAATAATGAAGTGATCACTGAAGAAATCAAAGAGGAAATCAAAAAATACCTAGAAACAAATGACAATGGAGACACAACGACCCAAAACCTGTGGGATGCAGCAAAAGCAGTTCTAAGGGGGAAGTTTATAGCAATACAAGCCCACCTTAAGAAGCAGGAAACATCTAGAATAAACAACCTAACCTTGCACCTCAAGCAATTAGAGAAAGAAGAACAAAAAAACCCCAAAGCTAGCAGAAGGAAAGAAATCATAAAAATCAGATCAGAAATAAATGAAAAAGAAATGAAGGAAACAATAGCAAAGATCAATGAAACTAAAAGCTGGTTCTTTGAGAAGATAAACAAAATAGATAAACCACTAGCCAGACTTATCAAGAAAAAAAGGGAGAAGACTCAAATCAATAGAATTAGAAATGAAAAAGGAGAGGTAACAACTGACACTGCAGAAATAAAAGAGATCATGAGAGATTACTACAAGCAACTCTATGCCAATAAAATGGACAATCTGGAAGAAATGGACAAATTCTTAGAAATGCACAACCTGCCAAGACTGAATCAGGAAGAAATAGAAAATATGAACAGACCAATCACAAGCACTGAAATTGAAACTGTGATTAAAAATCTTCCAACAAAGAAAAGCCCAGGACCAGATGGCTTCACAGGCGAATTCTATCAAACATTTAGAGAAGAGCTAACACCTATCCTTCTCAAACTCTTCCAAAATATAGCAGAGGGAGGAACACTCCCAAACTCATTCTACGAGGCCACCATCACCTTGATACCAAAACCAGGCAAGGATGTCACAAAGAAAGAAAACTACAGACCAATATCACTGATGAACATAGATGCAAAAATCCTCAACAAAATACTAGCAAACAGAATCCAACAGCACATTAAAAGGATCATACACCATGATCAGGTGGGGTTTGTTCCAGGAATGCAAGGATTCTTCAATATACGCAAATCTATCAATGTGATAAACCATATTAACAAACTGAAGGAGAAAAACCATATGATCATCTCAATAGATGCAGAGAAAGCTTTTGACAAAATTCAACACCCATTTATGATAAAAACCCTGCAGAAAGTAGGCATAGAGGGAACTTTCCTCAACATAATAAAGGCCATATACGACAAGCCCACAGCAAACATCATCCTCAATGGTGAAAAACTGAAAGCATTTCCACTAAGATCAGGAACAAGACAAGGGTGCCCACTCTCACCACTCTTATTCAACATAGTTTTGGAAGTTTTAGCCACAGCAATCAGAGAAGAGAAGGAA
This sequence comes from Tursiops truncatus, assembly GCF_011762595.2. NCBI lineage: Eukaryota > Metazoa > Chordata > Mammalia > Artiodactyla > Delphinidae > Tursiops > Tursiops truncatus. Next base: position 120,717,929 of record NC_047035.1, read on the forward strand.
ATAAAAGGAATCCAAATCGGAAAAGAAGAAGTAAAGCTGTCACTGTTTGCAGATGACATGATCCTATACATAGAGAATCCTAAAGATGCTACCAGAAAACTACTAGAGCTAATCAATGAATTTGGTAAAGTAGCAGGATACAAAATTAATGCACAGAAATCTCTGGCATTCCTATATACTAATGATGAAAAATCTGAAAGTGAAATCAAGAAAACACTCCCATTTACCATTGCAACAAAAAGAATAAAATATCTAGGAATAAACCTACCTAAGGAGACAAAAGACCTGTATGCAGAAAACTATAAGACACTGATGAAAGAAATTAAAGATGATACAAATAGATGGAGACATATACCATGTTCTTGGATTGGAAGAATCAACATTGTGAAAATGACTCTACTACCCAAAGCAATCTATAGATTCAATGCCATCCCTATCAAACTACCACTGGCATTTTTCACAGAACTAGAACAAAAAATTTCGCAATTTGTATGGAAACACAAAAGACCCCGAATAGCCAAAGCAATCTTGAGAACAAAAAAAGGAACTGGAGGAATCAGGCTCCCTGACTTCAGACTATACTACAAAGCTACAGTTATCAAGACAGTATGGTACTGGCACAAAAACAGAAAGATAGATCAATGGAACAGGATAGAAAGCCCAGAGATAAACCCATGCACATATGGACACCTTATCTTTGATAAAGGTGGCAGGAATGTACAGTGGAAAAAGGACAGCCTCTTCAATAAATGGTGCTGGGAAAACTGGACAGGTACATGTAAAAGAATGAAATTAGAACACTCCCTAACACCATACACAAAAATAAGCTCAAAATGGATTAAGGACCTAAATATAAGGCCAGAAACTATCAAACTATTAGAGGAAAACATAGGCAGAACACTCTATGACATAAATCACAGCAAGATTCTTTCTGACCCACCCCCTAGAGTAATGGAAATAAAAACAAAAATAAACAAATGGGACCTAATGAAACTTCAAAGCTTTTGCACAGCAAAGGAAACCATAAACAAGACCAAAAGACAACCCTCAGAATGGGAGAAAATATTTGCAAATGAAGCAACTGACAAAGGATTAATCTCCAAAATTTACAAGCAGCTCATGCAGCTCAACAACAAAAAAACAAACAACCCAATCCAAAAATGGACAGAAGACCTAAATAGACATTTCTCCAAAGAAGATATACAGACTGCCAACAAACACATGAAAGAATGCTCAACATCATTAATCATTAGAGAAATGCAAATCAAAACTACAATGAGATATCATCTCACACCAGTCAGAATGGCCATCATCAATAAATCTAGAAACAATAAATGCTGGAGAGGGTGTGGAGAAAAGGGAACCCTCTTGCACTGCTGGTGGGAATGTGAATTGGTTCAGCCACTATGGAGAACAGTATGGAGGTTCCTTAAAAAACTACAAATAGAACTACCATATGACCCAGCAATCCCACTACTGGGCATATACCCTGAGAAAACCGAAATTCAAAAAGAGTCATGTACCAAAATGTTCATCGCAGCTCTATTTACAATAGCCCGGAGATGGAAACAACCTAAGTGCCCATCATCGGATGAATGGATAAAGAAGATGTGGCACATATATACAATGGAATATTACTCAGCCATAAAAAGAAACGAAATTGAGCTATTTGTAATGAGGTGGATAGACCTAGAGTCTGTCATACACAGTGAAGTAAGTCAGAAAGAAAAAGACAAATACAGTATGCTAACACATATATATGGAATTTAAGAAAAAAAAATGTCATGAAGAACCTAGGGGTAAGGCAGGAATAAAGACGCAGACCTCCTAGAGAACGGACTTGAGGTTATGGG